>NW_027366443.1:0-72537 GCF_046119375.1 Phyllobates terribilis
ATATTACTGTTTGTGCATTTACAATATTCATTGATTTTTGCCATTGAAAAACGTCCAGAAATGTTTGAAGCTACTGACTGAATGAAAGGAGCCTGCATCTCACTCTCTTTGAATCTTCTTTATCATGCTAGGATTAGCAGGAAAAAGCAAAAAATTTCAGAATTGCACCTTGCAATGTGGAAATATTACTGTTTGTGCATTTACAATATTCATTGATTTTTGCCATTGAAAAACATGTTTTTCATATACCAGAAATGTTTGAAGCTACTGACTGAATGAAAGGAGCTGGCATCTCACTCTCTTTGAATCTTCTTTATCATGCTAGGATTAGCAGGAAAAAGCAAAAAATTTCAGAATTGCACCTTGCAATGTGGAGATATTACTGTTTGTGCATTTACAATATTCATTGATTTTTGCCATTGAAAAACGTTTTTCATATACCAGAAATGTTTGAAGCTACTGACTGAATGAAAGGAGCTGGCATCTCACTCTCTTTGAATCTTCTTTATCATGCTAGGATTAGCAGGAAAAAGCAAAAAATTTCAGAATTGCACCTTGCAATGTGGAGATATTACTGTTTGTGCATTTACAATATTCATTGATTTTTGCCATTGAAAAACGTCCAGAAATGTTTGAAGCTACTGACTGAATGAAAGGAGCTGGCATCTCACTCTCTTTGAATCTTCTTTATCATGCTAGGATTAGCAGGAAAAAGCAAAAAATTTCAGAATTGCACCTTGCAATGTGGAGATATTACTGTTTGTGCATTTACAATATTCATTGATTTTTGCCATTGAAAAACGTTTTTCATATACCAGAAAGGTTTGAAGCTACTGACTGAATGAAAGGAGCTGGCATCTCACTCTCTTTGAATCTTCTTTATCATGCTAGGATTAGCAGGAAAAAGCAAAAAATTTCAGAATTGCACCTTGCAATGTGGAGATATTAGTTTGTGCATTTACAATATTCATTGATTTTTGCCATTGAAAAACATGTTTTTCATATACCAGAAATGTTTGAAGCTACTGACTGAATGAAAGGAGCTGGCATCTCACTCTCTTTGAATCTTCTTTATCCTGCTAGGATTAGCAGGAAAAAGCAAAAAATTTCAGAATTGCACCTTGCAATGTGGAGATTTTACTGTTTGTGCATTTACAATATTCATTGATTTTTGCCATTGAAAAACATGTTTTTCATATACCAGAAATGTTTGAAGCTACTGACTGAATGAAAGGAGCTGGCATCTCACTCTCTTTGAATCTTCTTTATCATGCTAGGATTAACAGGAAAAAGCAAAAAATTTCAGAATTGCACCTTGCAATGTGGAGATATTACTGTTTGTGCATTTACAATATTCATTGATTTTTGCCATTGAAAAACGTCCAGAAATGTTTGAAGCTACTGACTGAATGAAAGGAGCTGGATCTCACTCTCTTTGAATCTTCTTTATCATGCTAGGATTAGCAGGAAAAAGCAAAAAATTTCAGAATTGCACCTTGCAATGTGGAGATATTACTGTTTGTGCATTTACAATATTCATTGATTTTTGCCATTGAAAAACGTCCAGAAATGTTTGAAGCTACTGACTGAATGAAAGGAGCTGGCATCTCACTCTCTTTGAATCTTCTTTATCATGCTAGGATTAGCAGGAAAAAGCAAAAAATTTCAGAATTGCACCTTGCAATGTGGAGATATTACTGTTTGTGCATTTACAATATTCATTGATTTTTGCCATTGAAAAACATCATGTTATTCATATACCAGAAATGTTTGAAGCTACTGACTGAATGAAAGGAGCTGGCATCTCACTCTCTTTGAATCTTCTTTATCATGCTAGGATTAACAGGAAAAAGCAAAAAATTTCAGAATTGCACCTTGCAATGTGGAGATATTACTGTTTGTGCATTTACAATATTCATTGATTTTTCCATTGAAAAACGTCCAGAAATGTTTGAAGCTACTGACTGAATGAAAGGAGCTGGCATCTCACTCTCTTTGAATCTTCTTTATCATGCTAGGATTAGCAGGAAAAAGAAAAAAATTTCAGAATTGCACCTTGCAATGTGGAGATATTACTGTTTGTGCATTTACAATATTCATTGATTTTTGCCATTGAAAAACATGTTTTTCATATACCAGAAAGGTTTGAAGCTACTGACTGAATGAAAGGAGCTGGCATCTCACTCTCTTTGAATCTTCTTTATCCTGCTAGGATTAGCAGGAAAAAGCAAAAAATTTCAGAATTGCACCTTGCAATGTGGAGATATTACTGTTTGTGCATTTACAATATTCATTGATTTTTGCCATTGAAAAACATGTTTTTCATATACCAGAAATGTTTGAAGCTACTGACTGAATGAAAGGAGCTGGCATCTCACTCTCTTTGAATCTTCTTTATCATGCTAGGATTAACAGGAAAAAGCAAAAAATTTCAGAATTGCACCTTGCAATGTGGAGATATTACTGTTTGTGCATTTACAATATTCATTGATTTTTGCCATTGAAAAACATCCAGAAATGTTTGAAGCTACTGACTGAATGAAAGGAGCTGGATCTCACTCTCTTTGAATCTTCTTTATCATGCTAGGATTAGCAGGAAAAAGCAAAAAATTTCAGAATTGCACCTTGCAATGTGGAGATATTACTGTTTGTGCATTTAAAATATTCATTGATTTTTGCCATTGAAAAACGTCCAGAAATGTTTGAAGCTACTGACTGAATGAAAGGAGCTGGCATCTCACTCTCTTTGAATCTTCTTTATCATGCTAGGATTAGCAGGAAAAAGCAAAAAATTTCAGAATTGCACCTTGCAATGTGGAGATATTACTGTTTGTGCATTTACAATATTCATTGATTTTTGCCATTGAAAAACGTCCAGAAATGTTTGAAGCTACTGACTGAATGAAAGGAGCCTGCATCTCACTCTCTTTGAATCTTCTTTATCATGCTAGGATTAGCAGGAAAAAGCAAAAAATTTCAGAATTGCACCTTGCAATGTGGAAATATTACTGTTTGTGCATTTACAATATTCATTGATTTTTGCCATTGAAAAACATGTTTTTCATATACCAGAAATGTTTGAAGCTACTGACTGAATGAAAGGAGCTGGCATCTCACTCTCTTTGAATCTTCTTTATCATGCTAGGATTAGCAGGAAAAAGCAAAAAATTTCAGAATTGCACCTTGCAATGTGGAGATATTACTGTTTGTGCATTTACAATATTCATTGATTTTTGCCATTGAAAAACGTTTTTCATATACCAGAAATGTTTGAAGCTACTGACTGAATGAAAGGAGCTGGCATCTCACTCTCTTTGAATCTTCTTTATCATGCTAGGATTAGCAGGAAAAAGCAAAAAATTTCAGAATTGCACCTTGCAATGTGGAGATATTACTGTTTGTGCATTTACAATATTCATTGATTTTTGCCATTGAAAAACGTCCAGAAATGTTTGAAGCTACTGACTGAATGAAAGGAGCTGGCATCTCACTCTCTTTGAATCTTCTTTATCATGCTAGGATTAGCAGGAAAAAGCAAAAAATTTCAGAATTGCACCTTGCAATGTGGAGATATTACTGTTTGTGCATTTACAATATTCATTGATTTTTGCCATTGAAAAACGTTTTTCATATACCAGAAAGGTTTGAAGCTACTGACTGAATGAAAGGAGCTGGCATCTCACTCTCTTTGAATCTTCTTTATCATGCTAGGATTAGCAGGAAAAAGCAAAAAATTTCAGAATTGCACCTTGCAATGTGGAGATATTAGTTTGTGCATTTACAATATTCATTGATTTTTGCCATTGAAAAACATGTTTTTCATATACCAGAAATGTTTGAAGCTACTGACTGAATGAAAGGAGCTGGCATCTCACTCTCTTTGAATCTTCTTTATCCTGCTAGGATTAGCAGGAAAAAGCAAAAAATTTCAGAATTGCACCTTGCAATGTGGAGATATTACTGTTTGTGCATTTACAATATTCATTGATTTTTGCCATTGAAAAACATGTTTTTCATATACCAGAAATGTTTGAAGCTACTGACTGAATGAAAGGAGCTGGCATCTCACTCTCTTTGAATCTTCTTTATCATGCTAGGATTAACAGGAAAAAGCAAAAAATTTCAGAATTGCACCTTGCAATGTGGAGATATTACTGTTTGTGCATTTACAATATTCATTGATTTTTGCCATTGAAAAACGTCCAGAAATGTTTGAAGCTACTGACTGAATGAAAGGAGCTGGATCTCACTCTCTTTGAATCTTCTTTATCATGCTAGGATTAGCAGGAAAAAGCAAAAAATTTCAGAATTGCACCTTGCAATGTGGAGATATTACTGTTTGTGCATTTACAATATTCATTGATTTTTGCCATTGAAAAACGTCCAGAAATGTTTGAAGCTACTGACTGAATGAAAGGAGCTGGCATCTCACTCTCTTTGAATCTTCTTTATCATGCTAGGATTAGCAGGAAAAAGCAAAAAATTTCAGAATTGCACCTTGCAATGTGGAGATATTACTGTTTGTGCATTTACAATATTCATTGATTTTTGCCATTGAAAAACATCATGTTATTCATATACCAGAAATGTTTGAAGCTACTGACTGAATGAAAGGAGCTGGCATCTCACTCTCTTTGAATCTTCTTTATCATGCTAGGATTAACAGGAAAAAGCAAAAAATTTCAGAATTGCACCTTGCAATGTGGAGATATTACTGTTTGTGCATTTACAATATTCATTGATTTTTGCCATTGAAAAACGTCCAGAAATGTTTGAAGCTACTGACTGAATGAAAGGAGCTGGCATCTCACTCTCTTTGAATCTTCTTTATCATGCTAGGATTAGCAGGAAAAAGAAAAAAATTTCAGAATTGCACCTTGCAATGTGGAGATATTACTGTTTGTGCATTTACAATATTCATTGATTTTTGCCATTGAAAAACATGTTTTTCATATACCAGAAATGTTTGAAGCTACTGACTGAATGAAAGGAGCTGGCATCTCACTCTCTTTGAATCTTCTTTATCATGCTAGGATTAGCAGGAAAAAGCAAAAAATTTCAGAATTGCACCTTGCAATGTGGAGATATTACTGTTTGTGCATTTACAATATTCATTGATTTTTGCCATTGAAAAACATGTTTTTCATATACCAGAAATGTTTGAAGCTACTGACTGAATGAAAGGAGCTGGCATCTCACTCTCTTTGAATCTTCTTTATCATGCTAGGATTAGCAGGAAAAAGCAAAAAATTTCAGAATTGCACCTTGCAATGTGGAGATATTACTGTTTGTGCATTTACAATATTCATTGATTTTTGCCATTGAAAAACATGTTTTTCATATACCAGAAATGTTTGAAGCTACTGACTGAATGAAAGGAGCTGGCATCTCACTCTCTTTGAATCTTCTTTATCATGCTAGGATTAACAGGAAAAAGCAAAAAATTTCAGAATTGCACCTTGCAATGTGGAGATATTACTGTTTGTGCATTTACAATATTCATTGATTTTTGCCATTGAAAAACGTCCAGAAATGTTTGAAGCTACTGACTGAATGAAAGGAGCTGGCATCTCACTCTCTTTGAATCTTTATCATGCTAGGATTAGCAGGAAAAAGCAAAAAATTTCAGAATTGCACCTTGCAATGTGGAGATATTACTGTTTGTGCATTTACAATATTCATTGATTTTTGCCATTGAAAAACATGTTTTTCATATACCAGAAATGTTTGAAGCTACTGACTGAATGAAAGGAGCTGGCATCTCACTCTCTTTGAATCTTCTTTATCATGCTAGGATTAGCAGGAAAAAGAAAAAAATTTCAGAATTGCACCTTGCAATGTGGAGATATTACTGTTTGTGCATTTACAATATTCATTGATTTTTGCCATTGAAAAACATGTTTTTCATATACCAGAAATGTTTGAAGCTACTGACTGAATGAAAGGAGCTGGCATCTCACTCTCTTTGAATCTTCTTTATCATGCTAGGATTAGCAGGAAAAAGCAAAAAATTTCAGAATTGCACCTTGCAATGTGGAGATATTACTGTTTGTGCATTTACAATATTCATTGATTTTTGCCATTGAAAAACATGTTTTTCATATACCAGAAATGTTTGAAGCTACTGACTGAATGAAAGGAGCTGGCATCTCACTCTCTTTGAATCTTCTTTATCATGCTAGGATTAGCAGGAAAAAGCAAAAAATTTCAGAATTGCACCTTGCAATGTGGAGATATTACTGTTTGTGCATTTACAATATTCATTGATTTTTGCCATTGAAAAACATGTTTTTCATATACCAGAAATGTTTGAAGCTACTGACTGAATGAAAGGAGCTGGCATCTCACTCTCTTTGAATCTTCTTTATCATGCTAGGATTAGCAGGAAAAAGCAAAAAATTTCAGAATTGCACCTTGCAATGTGGAGATATTACTGTTTGTGCATTTACAATATTCATTGATTTTTGCCATTGAAAAACATGTTTTTCATATACCAGAAATGTTTGAAGCTACTGACTGAATGAAAGGAGCTGGCATCTCACTCTCTTTGAATCTTCTTTATCCTGCTAGGATTAGCAGGAAAAAGCAAAAAATTTCAGAATTGCACCTTGCAATGTGGAGATATTACTGTTTGTGCATTTACAATATTCATTGATTTTTGCCATTGAAAAACGTCCAGAAATGTTTGAAGCTACTGACTGAATGAAAGGAGCTGGCATCTCACTCTCTTTGAATCTTCTTTATCATGCTAGGATTAGCAGGAAAAAGCAAAAAATTTCAGAATTGCACCTTGCAATGTGGAGATATTACTGCTTGTGCATTTACAATATTCATTGATTTTTGCCATTGAAAAACGTCCAGAAATGTTTGAAGCTACTGACTGAATGAAAGGAGCTGGCATCTCACTCTCTTTGAATCTTCTTTATCATGCTAGGATTAGCAGGAAAAAGCAAAAAATTTCATAATTGCACCTTGCAATGTGGAGATATTACTGCTTGTGCATTTACAATATTCATTGATTTTTGCCATTGAAAAACGTCCAGAAATGTTTGAAGCTACTGACTGAATGAAAGGAGCTGGCATCTCACTCTCTTTGAATCTTCTTTATCATGCTAGGATTAGCAGGAAAAAGCAAAAAATTTCAGAATTGCACCTTGCAATGTGGAGATATTACTGTTTGTGCATTTACAATATTCATTGATTTTTGCCATTGAAAAACGTCCAGAAATGTTTGAAGCTACTGACTGAATGAAAGGAGCTGGCATCTCACTCTCTTTGAATCTTCTTTATCATGCTAGGATTAGCAGGAAAAAGCAAAAAATTTCAGAATTGCACCTTGCAATGTGGAGATATTACTGTTTGTGCATTTACAATATTCATTGATTTTTGCCATTGAAAAACATCATGTTATTCATATACCAGAAATGTTTGAAGCTACTGACTGAATGAAAGGAGCTGGCATCTCACTCTCTTTGAATCTTCTTTATCATGCTAGGATTAACAGGAAAAAGCAAAATATTTCAGAATTGCACCTTGCAATGTGGAGATATTACTGTTTGTGCATTTACAATATTCATTGATTTTTGCCATTGAAAAACGTCCAGAAATGTTTGAAGCTACTGACTGAATGAAAGGAGCTGGCATCTCACTCTCTTTGAATCTTCTTTATCATGCTAGGATTAACAGGAAAAAGCAAAAAATTTCAGAATTGCACCTTGCAATGTGGAGATATTACTGTTTGTGCATTTACAATATTCATTGATTTTTGCCATTGAAAAACGTCCAGAAATGTTTGAAAAGCTACTGACTGAATGAAAGGAGCTGGCATCTCACTCTCTTTGAATCTTCTTTATCATGCTAGGATTAGCAGGAAA
Organism: Phyllobates terribilis; assembly: GCF_046119375.1. Lineage (NCBI taxonomy): Eukaryota > Metazoa > Chordata > Amphibia > Anura > Dendrobatidae > Phyllobates > Phyllobates terribilis. The sequence goes on from NW_027366443.1 coordinate 7,875, forward strand.
AAGCAAAAAATTTCAGAATTGCACCTTGCAATGTGGAGATATTACTGTTTGTGCATTTAAAATATTCATTGATTTTTGCCATTGAAAAACGTCCAGAAATGTTTGAAGCTACTGACTGAATGAAAGGAGCTGGCATCTCACTCTCTTTGAATCTTCTTTATCATGCTAGGATTAGCAGGAAAAAGCAAAAAATTTCAGAATTGCACCTTGCAATGTGGAGATATTACTGTTTGTGCATTTACAATATTCATTGATTTTTGCCATTGAAAAACGTCCAGAAATGTTTGAAGCTACTGACTGAATGAAAGGAGCTGGCATCTCACTCTCTTTGAATCTTCTTTATCATGCTAGGATTAGCAGGAAAAAGCAAAAAATTTCAGAATTGCACCTTGCAATGTGGAAATATTACTGTTTGTGCATTTACAATATTCATTGATTTTTGCCATTGAAAAACATGTTTTTCATATACCAGAAATGTTTGAAGCTACTGACTGAATGAAAGGAGCTGGCATCTCACTCTCTTTGAATCTTCTTTATCATGCTAGGATTAGCAGGAAAAAGCAAAAAATTTCAGAATTGCACCTTGCAATGTGGAGATATTACTGTTTGTGCATTTACAATATTCATTGATTTTTGCCATTGAAAAACGTTTTTCATATACCAGAAATGTTTGAAGCTACTGACTGAATGAAAGGAGCTGGCATCTCACTCTCTTTGAATCTTCTTTATCATGCTAGGATTAGCAGGAAAAAGCAAAAAATTTCAGAATTGCACCTTGCAATGTGGAGATATTACTGTTTGTGCATTTACAATATTCATTGATTTTTGCCATTGAAAAACGTCCAGAAATGTTTGAAGCTACTGACTGAATGAAAGGAGCTGGCATCTCACTCTCTTTGAATCTTCTTTATCATGCTAGGATTAGCAGGAAAAAGCAAAAAATTTCAGAATTGCACCTTGCAATGTGGAGATATTACTGTTTGTGCATTTACAATATTCATTGATTTTTGCCATTGAAAAACGTTTTTCATATACCAGAAAGGTTTGAAGCTACTGACTGAATGAAAGGAGCTGGCATCTCACTCTCTTTGAATCTTCTTTATCATGCTAGGATTAGCAGGAAAAAGCAAAAAATTTCAGAATTGCACCTTGCAATGTGGAGATATTAGTTTGTGCATTTACAATATTCATTGATTTTTGCCATTGAAAAACATGTTTTTCATATACCAGAAATGTTTGAAGCTACTGACTGAATGAAAGGAGCTGGCATCTCACTCTCTTTGAATCTTCTTTATCCTGCTAGGATTAGCAGGAAAAAGCAAAAAATTTCAGAATTGCACCTTGCAATGTGGAGATATTACTGTTTGTGCATTTACAATATTCATTGATTTTTGCCATTGAAAAACATGTTTTTCATATACCAGAAATGTTTGAAGCTACTGACTGAATGAAAGGAGCTGGCATCTCACTCTCTTTGAATCTTCTTTATCATGCTAGGATTAACAGGAAAAAGCAAAAAATTTCAGAATTGCACCTTGCAATGTGGAGATATTACTGTTTGTGCATTTACAATATTCATTGATTTTTGCCATTGAAAAACGTCCAGAAATGTTTGAAGCTACTGACTGAATGAAAGGAGCTGGATCTCACTCTCTTTGAATCTTCTTTATCATGCTAGGATTAGCAGGAAAAAGCAAAAAATTTCAGAATTGCACCTTGCAATGTGGAGATATTACTGTTTGTGCATTTACAATATTCATTGATTTTTGCCATTGAAAAACGTCCAGAAATGTTTGAAGCTACTGACTGAATGAAAGGAGCTGGCATCTCACTCTCTTTGAATCTTCTTTATCATGCTAGGATTAGCAGGAAAAAGCAAAAAATTTCAGAATTGCACCTTGCAATGTGGAGATATTACTGTTTGTGCATTTACAATATTCATTGATTTTTGCCATTGAAAAACATCATGTTATTCATATACCAGAAATGTTTGAAGCTACTGACTGAATGAAAGGAGCTGGCATCTCACTCTCTTTGAATCTTCTTTATCATGCTAGGATTAACAGGAAAAAGCAAAAAATTTCAGAATTGCACCTTGCAATGTGGAGATATTACTGTTTGTGCATTTACAATATTCATTGATTTTTGCCATTGAAAAACGTCCAGAAATGTTTGAAGCTACTGACTGAATGAAAGGAGCTGGCATCTCACTCTCTTTGAATCTTCTTTATCATGCTAGGATTAGCAGGAAAAAGAAAAAAATTTCAGAATTGCACCTTGCAATGTGGAGATATTACTGTTTGTGCATTTACAATATTCATTGATTTTTGCCATTGAAAAACATGTTTTTCATATACCAGAAATGTTTGAAGCTACTGACTGAATGAAAGGAGCTGGCATCTCACTCTCTTTGAATCTTCTTTATCATGCTAGGATTAGCAGGAAAAAGCAAAAAATTTCAGAATTGCACCTTGCAATGTGGAGATATTACTGTTTGTGCATTTACAATATTCATTGATTTTTGCCATTGAAAAACATGTTTTTCATATACCAGAAATGTTTGAAGCTACTGACTGAATGAAAGGAGCTGGCATCTCACTCTCTTTGAATCTTCTTTATCATGCTAGGATTAGCAGGAAAAAGCAAAAAATTTCAGAATTGCACCTTGCAATGTGGAGATATTACTGTTTGTGCATTTACAATATTCATTGATTTTTGCCATTGAAAAACATGTTTTTCATATACCAGAAATGTTTGAAGCTACTGACTGAATGAAAGGAGCTGGCATCTCACTCTCTTTGAATCTTCTTTATCATGCTAGGATTAACAGGAAAAAGCAAAAAATTTCAGAATTGCACCTTGCAATGTGGAGATATTACTGTTTGTGCATTTACAATATTCATTGATTTTTGCCATTGAAAAACGTCCAGAAATGTTTGAAGCTACTGACTGAATGAAAGGAGCTGGCATCTCACTCTCTTTGAATCTTTATCATGCTAGGATTAGCAGGAAAAAGCAAAAAATTTCAGAATTGCACCTTGCAATGTGGAGATATTACTGTTTGTGCATTTACAATATTCATTGATTTTTGCCATTGAAAAACATGTTTTTCATATACCAGAAATGTTTGAAGCTACTGACTGAATGAAAGGAGCTGGCATCTCACTCTCTTTGAATCTTCTTTATCATGCTAGGATTAGCAGGAAAAAGCAAAAAATTTCAGAATTGCACCTTGCAATGTGGAGATATTACTGTTTGTGCATTTACAATATTCATTGATTTTTGCCATTGAAAAACATGTTTTTCATATACCAGAAATGTTTGAAGCTACTGACTGAATGAAAGGAGCTGGCATCTCACTCTCTTTGAATCTTCTTTATCATGCTAGGATTAGCAGGAAAAAGCAAAAAATTTCAGAATTGCACCTTGCAATGTGGAGATATTACTGTTTGTGCATTTACAATATTCATTGATTTTTGCCATTGAAAAACATGTTTTTCATATACCAGAAATGTTTGAAGCTACTGACTGAATGAAAGGAGCTGGCATCTCACTCTCTTTGAATCTTCTTTATCATGCTAGGATTAGCAGGAAAAAGCAAAAAATTTCAGAATTGCACCTTGCAATGTGGAGATATTACTGTTTGTGCATTTACAATATTCACTGATTTTTGCCATTGAAAAACATGTTTTTCATATAGCAGAAATGTTTGAAGCTACTGACTGAATGAAAGGAGCTGGCATCTCACTCTCTTTGAATCTTCTTTATCATGCTAGGATTAACAGGAAAAAGCAAAAAATTTCAGAATTGCACCTTGCAATGTGGAGATATTACTGTTTGTGCATTTACAATATTCATTGATTTTTGCCATTGAAAAACGTCCAGAAATGTTTGAAGCTACTGACTGAATGAAAGGAGCTGGCATCTCACTCTCTTTGAATCTTCTTTATCATGCTAGGATTAGCAGGAAAAAGCAAAAAATTTCAGAATTGCACCTTGCAATGTGGAGATATTACTGTTTGTGCATTTACAATATTCATTGATTTTTGCCATTGAAAAACATGTTTTTCATATACCAGAAATGTTTGAAGCTACTGACTGAATGAAAGGAGCTGGCATCTCACTCTCTTTGAATCTTCTTTATCATGCTAGGATTAGCAGGAAAAAGCAAAAAATTTCAAAATTGCACCTTGCAATGTGGAGATATTACTGTTTGTGCATTTACAATATTCATTGATTTTTGCCATTGAAAAACATGTTTTTCATATACCAGAAATGTTTGAAGCTACTGACTGAATGAAAGGAGCTGGCATCTCACTCTCTTTGAATCTTCTTTATCATGCTAGGATTAGCAGGAAAAAGCAAAAAATTTCAGAATTGCACCTTGCAATGTGGAGATATTACTGTTTGTGCATTTACAATATTCATTGATTTTTGCCATTGAAAAACATGTTTTTCATATACCAGAAATGTTTGAAGCTACTGACTGAATGAAAGGAGCTGGCATCTCACTCTCTTTGAATCTTCTTTATCATGCTAGGATTAACAGGAAAAAGCAAAAAATTTCAGAATTGCACCTTGCAATGTGGAGATATTACTGTTTGTGCATTTACAATATTCATTGATTTTTGCCATTGAAAAACGTCCAGAAATGTTTGAAGCTACTGACTGAATGAAAGGAGCTGGCATCTCACTCTCTTTGAATCTTCTTTATCATGCTAGGATTAGCAGGAAAAAGCAAAAAATTTCAGAATTGCACCTTGCAATGTGGAGATATTACTGTTTGTGCATTTACAATATTCATTGATTTTTGCCATTGAAAAACATGTTTTTCATATACCAGAAATGTTTGAAGCTACTGACTGAATGAAAGGAGCTGGCATCTCACTCTCTTTGAATCTTCTTTATCATGCTAGGATTAGCAGGAAAAAGCAAAAAAATTCAGAATTGCACCTTGCAATGTGGAGATATTACTGTTTGTGCATTTACAATATTCACTGATTTTTGCCATTGAAAAACATGTTTTTCATATAGCAGAAATGTTTGAAGCTACTGATTGAATGAAAGGAGCTGGCATCTCACTCTCTTTGAATCTTCTTTATCATGCTAGGATTAACAGGAAAAAGCAAAAAATTTCAGAATTGCACCTTGCAATGTGGAGATATTACTGTTTGTGCATTTACAATATTCATTGATTTTTGCCATTGAAAAACGTCCAGAAATGTTTGAAGCTACTGACTGAATGAAAGGAGCTGGCATCTCACTCTCTTTGAATCTTCTTTATCATGCTAGGATTAGCAGGAAAAAGCAAAAAATTTCAGAATTGCACCTTGCAATGTGGAGATATTACTGTTTGTGCATTTACAATATTCATTGATTTTTGCCATTGAAAAACATGTTTTTCATATACCAGAAATGTTTGAAGCTACTGACTGAATGAAAGGAGCTGGCATCTCACTCTCTTTGAATCTTCTTTATCATGCTAGGATTAGCAGGAAAAAGCAAAAAATTTCAGAATTGCACCTTGCAATGTGGAGATATTACTGTTTGTGCATTTACAATATTCATTGATTTTTGCCATTGAAAAACATGTTTTTCATATACCAGAAATGTTTGAAGCTACTGACTGAATGAAAGGAGCTGGCATCTCACTCTCTTTGAATCTTCTTTATCATGCTAGGATTAGCAGGAAAAAGCAAAAAATTTCAGAATTGCACCTTGCAATGTGGAGATATTACTGTTTGTGCATTTACAATATTCATTGATTTTTGCCATTGAAAAACATGTTTTTCATATACCAGAAATGTTTGAAGCTACTGACTGAATGAAAGGAGCTGGCATCTCACTCTCTTTGAATCTTCTTTATCATGCTAGGATTAGCAGGAAAAAGCAAAAAATTTCAGAATTGCACCTTGCAATGTGGAGATATTACTGTTTGTGCATTTACAATATTCATTGATTTTTGCCATTGAAAAACGTCCAGAAATGTTTGAAGCTACTGACTGAATGAAAGGAGCTGGCATCTCACTCTCTTTGAATCTTCTTTATCATGCTAGGATTAGCAGGAAAAAGCAAAAAATTTCAGAATTGCACCTTGCAATGTGGAGATATTACTGTTTGTGCATTTACAATATTCATTGATTTTTGCCATTGAAAAACATCATGTTATTCATATACCAGAAATGTTTGAAGCTACTGACTGAATGAAAGGAGCTGGCATCTCACTCTCTTTGAATCTTCTTTATCATGCTAGGATTAACAGGAAAAAGCAAAAAATTTCAGAATTGCACCTTGCAATGTGGAGATATTACTGTTTGTGCATTTACAATATTCATTGATTTTTGCCATTGAAAAACGTCCAGAAATGTTTGAAGCTACTGACTGAATGAAAGGAGCTGGCATCTCACTCTCTTTGAATCTTCTTTATCATGCTAGGATTAACAGGAAAAAGCAAAAAATTTCAGAATTGCACCTTGCAATGTGGAGATATTACTGTTTGTGCATTTACAATATTCATTGATTTTTGCCATTGAAAAACGTCCAGAAATGTTTGAAGCTACTGACTGAATGAAAGGAGCTGGCATCTCACTCTGAATCTTCTTTATCATGCTAGGATTAGCAGGAAAAAGCAAAAAATTTCAGAATTGCACCTTGCAATGTGGAGATATTACTGTTTGTGCATTTACAATATTCATTGATTTTTGCCATTGAAAAACGTCCAGAAATGTTTGAAGCTACTGACTGAATGAAAGGAGCTGGCATCTCACTCTCTTTGAATCTTCTTTATCATGCTAGGATTAGCAGGAAAAAGCAAAAAATTTCAGAATTGCACCTTGCAATGTGGAGATATTACTGTTTGTGCATTTACAATATTCATTGATTTTTGCCATTGAAAAACGTCCAGAAATGTTTGAAGCTACTGACTGAATGAAAGGAGCTGGCATCTCACTCTCTTTGAATCTTTATCATGCTAGGATTAGCAGGAAAAAGCAAAAAATTTCAGAATTGCACCTTGCAATGTGGAGATATTACTGTTTGTGCATTTACAATATTCATTGATTTTTGCCATTGAAAAACATGTTTTTCATATACCAGAAATGTTTGAAGCTACTGACTGAATGAAAGGAGCTGGCATCTCACTCTCTTTGAATCTTCTTTATCATGCTAGGATTAGCAGGAAAAAGAAAAAAATTTCAGAATTGCACCTTGCAATGTGGAGATATTACTGTTTGTGCATTTACAATATTCATTGATTTTTGCCATTGAAAAACATGTTTTTCATATACCAGAAATGTTTGAAGCTACTGACTGAATGAAAGGAGCTGGCATCTCACTCTCTTTGAATCTTCTTTATCATGCTAGGATTAGCAGGAAAAAGCAAAAAATTTCAGAATTGCACCTTGCAATGTGGAGATATTACTGTTTGTGCATTTACAATATTCATTGATTTTTGCCATTGAAAAACATGTTTTTCATATACCAGAAATGTTTGAAGCTACTGACTGAATGAAAGGAGCTGGCATCTCACTCTCTTTGAATCTTCTTTATCATGCTAGGATTAGCAGGAAAAAGCAAAAAATTTCAGAATTGCACCTTGCAATGTGGAGATATTACTGTTTGTGCATTTACAATATTCATTGATTTTTGCCATTGAAAAACATGTTTTTCATATACCAGAAATGTTTGAAGCTACTGACTGAATGAAAGGAGCTGGCATCTCACTCTCTTTGAATCTTCTTTATCATGCTAGGATTAGCAGGAAAAAGCAAAAAATTTCAGAATTGCACCTTGCAATGTGGAGATATTACTGTTTGTGCATTTACAATATTCATTGATTTTTGCCATTGAAAAACATGTTTTTCATATACCAGAAATGTTTGAAGCTACTGACTGAATGAAAGGAGCTGGCATCTCACTCTCTTTGAATCTTCTTTATCCTGCTAGGATTAGCAGGAAAAAGCAAAAAATTTCAGAATTGCACCTTGCAATGTGGAGATATTACTGTTTGTGCATTTACAATATTCATTGATTTTTGCCATTGAAAAACGTCCAGAAATGTTTGAAGCTACTGACTGAATGAAAGGAGCTGGCATCTCACTCTCTTTGAATCTTCTTTATCATGCTAGGATTAGCAGGAAAAAGCAAAAAATTTCAGAATTGCACCTTGCAATGTGGAGATATTACTGTTTGTGCATTTACAATATTCATTGATTTTTGCCATTGAAAAACGTCCAGAAATGTTTGAAGCTACTGACTGAATGAAAGGAGCTGGCATCTCACTCTCTTTGAATCTTCTTTATCATGCTAGGATTAGCAGGAAAAAGCAAAAAATTTCAGAATTGCACCTTGCAATGTGGAGATATTACTGTTTGTGCATTTACAATATTCATTGATTTTTGCCATTGAAAAACATCATGTTATTCATATACCAGAAATGTTTGAAGCTACTGACTGAATGAAAGGAGCTGGCATCTCACTCTCTTTGAATCTTCTTTATCATGCTAGGATTAACAGGAAAAAGCAAAAAATTTCAGAATTGCACCTTGCAATGTGGAGATATTACTGTTTGTGCATTTACAATATTCATTGATTTTTGCCATTGAAAAACGTCCAGAAATGTTTGAAGCTACTGACTGAATGAAAGGAGCTGGCATCTCACTCTCTTTGAATCTTCTTTATCATGCTAGGATTAGCAGGAAAAAGCAAAAAATTTCAGAATTGCACCTTGCAATGTGGAGATATTACTGTTTGTGCATTTACAATATTCATTGATTTTTGCCATTGAAAAACGTCCAGAAATGTTTGAAGCTACTGACTGAATGAAAGGAGCTGGCATCTCACTCTCTTTGAATCTTTATCATGCTAGGATTAGCAGGAAAAAGCAAAAAATTTCAGAATTGCACCTTGCAATGTGGAGATATTACTGTTTGTGCATTTACAATATTCATTGATTTTTGCCATTGAAAAACATGTTTTTCATATACCAGAAATGTTTGAAGCTACTGACTGAATGAAAGGAGCTGGCATCTCACTCTCTTTGAATCTTCTTTATCATGCTAGGATTAGCAGGAAAAAGAAAAAAATTTCAGAATTGCACCTTGCAATGTGGAGATATTACTGTTTGTGCATTTACAATATTCATTGATTTTTGCCATTGAAAAACATGTTTTTCATATACCAGAAATGTTTGAAGCTACTGACTGAATGAAAGGAGCTGGCATCTCACTCTCTTTGAATCTTCTTTATCATGCTAGGATTAGCAGGAAAAAGCAAAAAATTTCAGAATTGCACCTTGCAATGTGGAGATATTACTGTTTGTGCATTTACAATATTCATTGATTTTTGCCATTGAAAAACATGTTTTTCATATACCAGAAATGTTTGAAGCTACTGACTGAATGAAAGGAGCTGGCATCTCACTCTCTTTGAATCTTCTTTATCATGCTAGGATTAGCAGGAAAAAGCAAAAAATTTCAGAATTGCACCTTGCAATGTGGAGATATTACTGTTTGTGCATTTACAATATTCATTGATTTTTGCCATTGAAAAACATGTTTTTCATATACCAGAAATGTTTGAAGCTACTGACTGAATGAAAGGAGCTGGCATCTCACTCTCTTTGAATCTTCTTTATCATGCTAGGATTAGCAGGAAAAAGCAAAAAATTTCAGAATTGCACCTTGCAATGTGGAGATATTACTGTTTGTGCATTTACAATATTCATTGATTTTTGCCATTGAAAAACATGTTTTTCATATACCAGAAATGTTTGAAGCTACTGACTGAATGAAAGGAGCTGGCATCTCACTCTCTTTGAATCTTCTTTATCCTGCTAGGATTAGCAGGAAAAAGCAAAAAATTTCAGAATTGCACCTTGCAATGTGGAGATATTACTGTTTGTGCATTTACAATATTCATTGATTTTTGCCATTGAAAAACGTCCAGAAATGTTTGAAGCTACTGACTGAATGAAAGGAGCTGGCATCTCACTCTCTTTGAATCTTCTTTATCATGCTAGGATTAGCAGGAAAAAGCAAAAAATTTCAGAATTGCACCTTGCAATGTGGAGATATTACTGTTTGTGCATTTACAATATTCATTGATTTTTGCCATTGAAAAACGTCCAGAAATGTTTGAAGCTACTGACTGAATGAAAGGAGCTGGCATCTCACTCTCTTTGAATCTTCTTTATCATGCTAGGATTAGCAGGAAAAAGCAAAAAATTTCAGAATTGCACCTTGCAATGTGGAGATATTACTGTTTGTGCATTTACAATATTCATTGATTTTTGCCATTGAAAAACATCATGTTATTCATATACCAGAAATGTTTGAAGCTACTGACTGAATGAAAGGAGCTGGCATCTCACTCTCTTTGAATCTTCTTTATCATGCTAGGATTAACAGGAAAAAGCAAAAAATTTCAGAATTGCACCTTGCAATGTGGAGATATTACTGTTTGTGCATTTACAATATTCATTGATTTTTGCCATTGAAAAACGTCCAGAAATGTTTGAAGCTACTGACTGAATGAAAGGAGCTGGCATCTCACTCTCTTTGAATCTTCTTTATCATGCTAGGATTAACAGGAAAAAGCAAAAAATTTCAGAATTGCACCTTGCAATGTGGAGATATTACTGTTTGTGCATTTACAATATTCATTGATTTTTGCCATTGAAAAACGTCCAGAAATGTTTGAAAAGCTACCGACTGAATGAAAGGAGCTGGCATCTCACTCTCTTTGAATCTTCTTTATCATGCTAGGATTAGCAGGAAAAAGCAAAAAATTTCAGAATTGCACCTTGCAATGTGGAGATATTACTGTTTGTGCATTTACAATATTCATTGATTTTTGCCATTGAAAAACGTCCAGAAATGTTTGAAGCTACTGACTGAATGAAAGGAGCTGGCATCTCACTCTCTTTGAATCTTCTTTATCATGCTAGGATTAGCAGGAAAAAGCAAAAAATTTCAGAATTGCACCTTGCAATGTGGAGATATTACTGTTTGTGCATTTACAATATTCATTGATTTTTGCCATTGAAAAACGTCCAGAAATGTTTGAAGCTACTGACTGAATGAAAGGAGCTGGCATCTCACTCTCTTTGAATCTTCTTTATCATGCTAGGATTAGCAGGAAAAAGCAAAAAATTTCAGAATTGCACCTTGCAATGTGGAAATATTACTGTTTGTGCATTTACAATATTCATTGATTTTTGCCATTGAAAAACATGTTTTTCATATACCAGAAATGTTTGAAGCTACTGACTGAATGAAAGGAGCTGGCATCTCACTCTCTTTGAATCTTCTTTATCATGCTAGGATTAACAGGAAAAAGCAAAAAATTTCAGAATTGCACCTTGCAATGTGGAGATATTACTGTTTGTGCATTTACAATATTCATTGATTTTTGCCATTGAAAAACGTCCAGAAATGTTTGAAGCTACTGACTGAATGAAAGGAGCTGGCATCTCACTCTCTTTGAATCTTCTTTATCATGCTAGGATTAGCAGGAAAAAGCAAAAAATTTCAGAATTGCACCTTGCAATGTGGAGATATTACTGTTTGTGCATTTACAATATTCATTGATTTTTGCCATTGAAAAACATGTTTTTCATATACCAGAAATGTTTGAAGCTACTGACTGAATGAAAGGAGCTGGCATCTCACTCTCTTTGAATCTTCCTTATCATGCTAGGATTAGCAGGAAAAAGCAAAAAATTTCAGAATTGCACCTTGCAATGTGGAGATATTACTGTTTGTGCATTTACAATATTCATTGATTTTTGCCATTGAAAAACATGTTTTTCATATACCAGAAATGTTTGAAGCTACTGACTGAATGAAAGGAGGTGGCATCTCACTCTCTTTGAATCTTCTTTATCATGCTAGGATTAGCAGGAAAAAGCAAAAAATTTCAGAATTGCAAATTGCAATGTGGAGATATTACTGTTTGTGCATTTACAATATTCATTGATTTTTGCCATTGAAAAACATGTTTTTCATATACCAGAAATGTTTGAAGCTACTGACTGAATGAAAGGAGCTGGCATCTCACTCTCTTTGAATCTTCTTTATCATGCTTGGATTAACAGGAAAAAGCAAAAAATTTCAGAATTGCACCTTGCAATGTGGAGATATTACTGTTTGTGCATTTACAATATTCATTGATTTTTGCCATTGAAAAACATCCAGAAATGTTTGAAGCTACTGACTGAATGAAAGGAGCTGGCATCTCACTCTCTTTGAATCTTTATCATGCTAGGATTAGCAGGAAAAAGCAAAAAATTTCAGAATTGCACCTTGCAATGTGGAGATATTACTGTTTGTGCATTTACAATATTCATTGATTTTTGCCATTGAAAAACATGTTTTTCATATACCAGAAATGTTTGAAGCTACTGACTGAATGAAAGGAGCTGGCATCTCACTCTCTTTGAATCTTCTTTATCATGCTAGGATTAGCAGGAAAAAGCAAAAAATTTCAGAATTGCACCTTGCAATGTGGAGATATTACTGTTTGTGCATTTACAATATTCATTGATTTTTGCCATTGAAAAACATGTTTTTCATATATCAGAAATGTTTGAAGCTACTGACTGAATGAAAGGAGCTGGCATCTCACTCTCTTTGAATCTTCTTTATCATGCTAGGATTAGCAGGAAAAAGCAAAAAATTTCAGAATTGCACCTTGCAATGTGGAGATATTACTGTTTGTGCATTTACAATATTCATTGATTTTTGCCATTGAAAAACATGTTTTTCATATACCAGAAATGTTTGAAGCTACTGACTGAATGAAAGGAGCTGGCATCTCACTCTCTTTGAATCTTCTTTATCATGCTAGGATTAGCAGGAAAAAGCAAAAAATTTCAGAATTGCACCTTGCAATGTGGAGATATTACTGTTTGTGCATTTACAATATTCACTGATTTTTGCCATTGAAAAACATGTTTTTCATATAGCAGAAATGTTTGAAGCTACTGACTGAATGAAAGGAGCTGGCATCTCACTCTCTTTGAATCTTCTTTATCATGCTAGGATTAACAGGAAAAAGCAAAAAATTTCAGAATTGCACCTTGCAATGTGGAGATATTACTGTTTGTGCATTTACAATATTCATTGATTTTTGCCATTGAAAAACGTCCAGAAATGTTTGAAGCTACTGACTGAATGAAAGGAGCTGGCATCTCACTCTCTTTGAATCTTCTTTATCATGCTAGGATTAGCAGGAAAAAGCAAAAAATTTCAGAATTGCACCTTGCAATGTGGAGATATTACTGTTTGTGCATTTACAATATTCATTGATTTTTGCCATTGAAAAACATGTTTTTCATATACCAGAAATGTTTGAAGCTACTGACTGAATGAAAGCAGCTGGCATCTCACTCTCTTTGAATCTTCTTTATCATGCTAGGATTAGCAGGAAAAAGCAAAAAATTTCAGAATTGCACCTTGTAATGTGGAGATATTACTGTTTGTGCATTTACAATATTCATTGATTTTTGCCATTGAAAAACATGTTTTTCATATACCAGAAATGTTTGAAGCTACTGACTGAATGAAAGGAGCTGGCATCTCACACTCTTTGAATCTTCTTTATCATGCTAGGATTAGCAGGAAAAAGCAAAAAATTTCAGAATTGCTCCTTGCAATGTGGAGATATTACTGTTTGTGCATTTACAATATTCATTGATTTTTGCCATTGAAAAACGTCCAGAAATGTTTGAAGCTACTGACTGAATGAAAGGAGCTGACATCTCACTCTCTTTGAATCTTCTTTATCATGCTAGGATTAGCAGGAAAAAGCAAAAAATTTCAGAATTGCACCTTGCAATGTGGAGATATTACTGTTTGTGCATTTACAATATTCATTGATTTTTGCCATTGAAAAACGTCCAGAAATGTTTGAAGCTACTGACTGAATGAAAGGAGCTGGCATCTCACTCTCTTTGAATCTTCTTTATCATGCTAGGATTAGCAGGAAAAAGCAAAAAATTTCAGAATTGCACCTTGCAATGTGGAGATATTACTGCTTGTGCATTTACAATATTCATTGATTTTTGCCATTGAAAAACGTCCAGAAATGTTTGAAGCTACTGACTGAATGAAAGGAGCTGGCATCTCACTCTCTTTGAATCTTCTTTATCATGCTAGGATTAGCAGGAAAAAGCAAAAAATTTCAGAATTGCACCTTGCAATGTGGAGATATTACTGCTTGTGCATTTACAATATTCATTGATTTTTGCCATTGAAAAACGTCCAGAAATGTTTGAAGCTACTGACTGAATGAAAGGAGCTGGCATCTCACTCTCTTTGAATCTTCTTTATCATGCTAGGATTAGCAGGAAAAAGCAAAAAATTTCAGAATGCACCTTGCAATGTGGAGATATTACTGTTTGTGCATTTACAATATTCATTGATTTTTGCCATTGAAAAACGTCCAGAAATGTTTGAAGCTACTGACTGAATGAAAGGAGCTGGCATCTCACTCTCTTTGAATCTTCTTTATCATGCTAGGATTAGCAGGAAAAAGCAAAAAATTTCAGAATTGCACCTTGCAATGTGGAGATATTACTGTTTGTGCATTTACAATATTCATTGATTTTTGCCATTGAAAAACATCATGTTATTCATATACCAGAAATGTTTGAAGCTACTGACTGAATGAAAGGAGCTGGCATCTCACTCTCTTTGAATCTTCTTTATCATGCTAGGATTAACAGGAAAAAGCAAAAAATTTCAGAATTGCACCTTGCAATGTGGAGATATTACTGTTTGTGCATTTACAATATTCATTGATTTTTGCCATTGAAAAACGTCCAGAAATGTTTGAAGCTACTGACTGAATGAAAGGAGCTGGCATCTCACTCTCTTTGAATCTTCTTTATCATGCTAGGATTAACAGGAAAAAGCAAAAAATTTCAGAATTGCACCTTGCAATGTGGAGATATTACTGTTTGTGCATTTACAATATTCATTGATTTTTGCCATTGAAAAACGTCCAGAAATGTTTGAAAAGCTACTGACTGAATGAAAGGAGCTGGCATCTCACTCTCTTTGAATCTTCTTTATCATGCTAGGATTAGCAGGAAAAAGCAAAAAATTTCAGAATTGCACCTTGCAATGTGGAGATATTACTGTTTGTGCATTTAAAATATTCATTGATTTTTGCCATTGAAAAACGTCCAGAAATGTTTGAAGCTACTGACTGAATGAAAGGAGCTGGCATCTCACTCTCTTTGAATCTTCTTTATCATGCTAGGATTAGCAGGAAAAAGCAAAAAATTTCAGAATTGCACCTTGCAATGTGGAGATATTACTGTTTGTGCATTTACAATATTCATTGATTTTTGCCATTGAAAAACGTCCAGAAATGTTTGAAGCTACTGACTGAATGAAAGGAGCTGGCATCTCACTCTCTTTGAATCTTCTTTATCATGCTAGGATTAGCAGGAAAAAGCAAAAAATTTCAGAATTGCACCTTGCAATGTGGAAATATTACTGTTTGTGCATTTACAATATTCATTGATTTTTGCCATTGAAAAACATGTTTTTCATATACCAGAAATGTTTGAAGCTACTGACTGAATGAAAGGAGCTGGCATCTCACTCTCTTTGAATCTTCTTTATCATGCTAGGATTAGCAGGAAAAAGCAAAAAATTTCAGAATTGCACCTTGCAATGTGGAGATATTACTGTTTGTGCATTTACAATATTCATTGATTTTTGCCATTGAAAAACGTTTTTCATATACCAGAAATGTTTGAAGCTACTGACTGAATGAAAGGAGCTGGCATCTCACTCTCTTTGAATCTTCTTTATCATGCTAGGATTAGCAGGAAAAAGCAAAAAATTTCAGAATTGCACCTTGCAATGTGGAGATATTACTGTTTGTGCATTTACAATATTCATTGATTTTTGCCATTGAAAAACGTCCAGAAATGTTTGAAGCTACTGACTGAATGAAAGGAGCTGGCATCTCACTCTCTTTGAATCTTCTTTATCATGCTAGGATTAGCAGGAAAAAGCAAAAAATTTCAGAATTGCACCTTGCAATGTGGAGATATTACTGTTTGTGCATTTACAATATTCATTGATTTTTGCCATTGAAAAACGTTTTTCATATACCAGAAAGGTTTGAAGCTACTGACTGAATGAAAGGAGCTGGCATCTCACTCTCTTTGAATCTTCTTTATCATGCTAGGATTAGCAGGAAAAAGCAAAAAATTTCAGAATTGCACCTTGCAATGTGGAGATATTAGTTTGTGCATTTACAATATTCATTGATTTTTGCCATTGAAAAACATGTTTTTCATATACCAGAAATGTTTGAAGCTACTGACTGAATGAAAGGAGCTGGCATCTCACTCTCTTTGAATCTTCTTTATCCTGCTAGGATTAGCAGGAAAAAGCAAAAAATTTCAGAATTGCACCTTGCAATGTGGAGATATTACTGTTTGTGCATTTACAATATTCATTGATTTTTGCCATTGAAAAACATGTTTTTCATATACCAGAAATGTTTGAAGCTACTGACTGAATGAAAGGAGCTGGCATCTCACTCTCTTTGAATCTTCTTTATCATGCTAGGATTAACAGGAAAAAGCAAAAAATTTCAGAATTGCACCTTGCAATGTGGAGATATTACTGTTTGTGCATTTACAATATTCATTGATTTTTGCCATTGAAAAACGTCCAGAAATGTTTGAAGCTACTGACTGAATGAAAGGAGCTGGATCTCACTCTCTTTGAATCTTCTTTATCATGCTAGGATTAGCAGGAAAAAGCAAAAAATTTCAGAATTGCACCTTGCAATGTGGAGATATTACTGTTTGTGCATTTACAATATTCATTGATTTTTGCCATTGAAAAACGTCCAGAAATGTTTGAAGCTACTGACTGAATGAAAGGAGCTGGCATCTCACTCTCTTTGAATCTTCTTTATGCTAGGATTAGCAGGAAAAAGCAAAAAATTTCAGAATTGCACCTTGCAATGTGGAGATATTACTGTTTGTGCATTTACAATATTCATTGATTTTTGCCATTGAAAAACATCATGTTATTCATATACCAGAAATGTTTGAAGCTACTGACTGAATGAAAGGAGCTGGCATCTCACTCTCTTTGAATCTTCTTTATCATGCTAGGATTAACAGGAAAAAGCAAAAAATTTCAGAATTGCACCTTGCAATGTGGAGATATTACTGTTTGTGCATTTACAATATTCATTGATTTTTGCCATTAAAAAACGTCCAGAAATGTTTGAAGCTACTGACTGAATGAAAGGAGCTGGCATCTCACTCTCTTTGAATCTTCTTTATCATGCTAGGATTAGCAGGAAAAAGAAAAAAATTTCAGAATTGCACCTTGCAATGTGGAGATATTACTGTTTGTGCATTTACAATATTCATTGATTTTTGCCATTGAAAAACATGTTTTTCATATACCAGAAATGTTTGAAGCTACTGACTGAATGAAAGGAGCTGGCATCTCACTCTCTTTGAATCTTCTTTATCATGCTAGGATTAGCAGGAAAAAGCAAAAAATTTCAGAATTGCACCTTGCAATGTGGAGATATTACTGTTTGTGCATTTACAATATTCATTGATTTTTGCCATTGAAAAACATGTTTTTCATATACCAGAAATGTTTGAAGCTACTGACTGAATGAAAGGAGCTGGCATCTCACTCTCTTTGAATCTTCTTTATCATGCTAGGATTAGCAGGAAAAAGCAAAAAATTTCAGAATTGCACCTTGCAATGTGGAGATATTACTGTTTGTGCATTTACAATATTCATTGATTTTTGCCATTGAAAAACATGTTTTTCATATACCAGAAATGTTTGAAGCTACTGACTGAATGAAAGGAGCTGGCATCTCACTCTCTTTGAATCTTCTTTATCATGCTAGGATTAACAGGAAAAAGCAAAAAATTTCAGAATTGCACCTTGCAATGTGGAGATATTACTGTTTGTGCATTTACAATATTCATTGATTTTTGCCATTGAAAAACGTCCAGAAATGTTTGAAGCTACTGACTGAATGAAAGGAGCTGGCATCTCACTCTCTTTGAATCTTTATCATGCTAGGATTAGCAGGAAAAAGCAAAAAATTTCAGAATTGCACCTTGCAATGTGGAGATATTACTGTTTGTGCATTTACAATATTCATTGATTTTTGCCATTGAAAAACATGTTTTTCATATACCAGAAATGTTTGAAGCTACTGACTGAATGAAAGGAGCTGGCATCTCACTCTCTTTGAATCTTCTTTATCATGCTAGGATTAGCAGGAAAAAGCAAAAAATTTCAGAATTGCACCTTGCAATGTGGAGATATTACTGTTTGTGCATTTACAATATTCATTGATTTTTGCCATTGAAAAACATGTTTTTCATATACCAGAAATGTTTGAAGCTACTGACTGAATGAAAGGAGCTGGCATCTCACTCTCTTTGAATCTTCTTTATCATGCTAGGATTAGCAGGAAAAAGCAAAAAATTTCAGAATTGCACCTTGCAATGTGGAGATATTACTGTTTGTGCATTTACAATATTCATTGATTTTTGCCATTGAAAAACATGTTTTTCATATACCAGAAATGTTTGAAGCTACTGACTGAATGAAAGGAGCTGGCATCTCACTCTCTTTGAATCTTCTTTATCATGCTAGGATTAGCAGGAAAAAGCAAAAAATTTCAGAATTGCACCTTGCAATGTGGAGATATTACTGTTTGTGCATTTACAATATTCACTGATTTTTACCATTGAAAAACATGTTTTTCATATAGCAGAAATGTTTGAAGCTACTGACTGAATGAAAGGAGCTGGCATCTCACTCTCTTTGAATCTTCTTTATCATGCTAGGATTAACAGGAAAAAGCAAAAAATTTCAGAATTGCACCTTGCAATGTGGAGATATTACTGTTTGTGCATTTACAATATTCATTGATTTTTGCCATTGAAAAACGTCCAGAAATGTTTGAAGCTACTGACTGAATGAAAGGAGCTGGCATCTCACTCTCTTTGAATCTTCTTTATCATGCTAGGATTAGCAGGAAAAAGCAAAAAATTTCAGAATTGCACCTTGCAATGTGGAGATATTACTGTTTGTGCATTTACAATATTCATTGATTTTTGCCATTGAAAAACATGTTTTTCATATACCAGAAATGTTTGAAGCTACTGACTGAATGAAAGGAGCTGGCATCTCACTCTCTTTGAATCTTCTTTATCATGCTAGGATTAGCAGGAAAAAGCAAAAAATTTCAGAATTGCACCTTGCAATGTGGAGATATTACTGTTTGTGCATTTACAATATTCATTGATTTTTGCCATTGAAAAACATGTTTTTCATATACCAGAAATGTTTGAAGCTACTGACTGAATGAAAGGAGCTGGCATCTCACTCTCTTTGAATCTTCTTTATCATGCTAGGATTAGCAGGAAAAAGCAAAAAATTTCAGAATTGCACCTTGCAATGTGGAGATATTACTGTTTGTGCATTTACAATATTCATTGATTTTTGCCATTGAAAAACATGTTTTTCATATACCAGAAATGTTTGAAGCTACTGACTGAATGAAAGGAGCTGGCATCTCACTCTCTTTGAATCTTCTTTATCATGCTAGGATTAACAGGAAAAAGCAAAAAATTTCAGAATTGCACCTTGCAATGTGGAGATATTACTGTTTGTGCATTTACAATATTCATTGATTTTTGCCATTGAAAAACGTCCAGAAATGTTTGAAGCTACTGACTGAATGAAAGGAGCTGGCATCTCACTCTCTTTGAATCTTCTTTATCATGCTAGGATTAGCAGGAAAAAGCAAAAAATTTCAGAATTGCACCTTGCAATGTGGAGATATTACTGTTTGTGCATTTACAATATTCATTGATTTTTGCCATTGAAAAACATGTTTTTCATATACCAGAAATGTTTGAAGCTACTGACTGAATGAAAGGAGCTGGCATCTCACTCTCTTTGAATCTTCTTTATCATGCTAGGATTAGCAGGAAAAAGCAAAAAAATTCAGAATTGCACCTTGCAATGTGGAGATATTACTGTTTGTGCATTTACAATATTCACTGATTTTTGCCATTGAAAAACATGTTTTTCATATAGCAGAAATGTTTGAAGCTACTGATTGAATGAAAGGAGCTGGCATCTCACTCTCTTTGAATCTTCTTTATCATGCTAGGATTAACAGGAAAAAGCAAAAAATTTCAGAATTGCACCTTGCAATGTGGAGATATTACTGTTTGTGCATTTACAATATTCATTGATTTTTGCCATTGAAAAACGTCCAGAAATGTTTGAAGCTACTGACTGAATGAAAGGAGCTGGCATCTCACTCTCTTTGAATCTTCTTTATCATGCTAGGATTAGCAGGAAAAAGCAAAAAATTTCAGAATTGCACCTTGCAATGTGGAGATATTACTGTTTGTGCATTTACAATATTCATTGATTTTTGCCATTGAAAAACATGTTTTTCATATACCAGAAATGTTTGAAGCTACTGACTGAATGAAAGGAGCTGGCATCTCACTCTCTTTGAATCTTCTTTATCATGCTAGGATTAGCAGGAAAAAGCAAAAAATTTCAGAATTGCACCTTGCAATGTGGAGATATTACTGTTTGTGCATTTACAATATTCATTGATTTTTGCCATTGAAAAACATGTTTTTCATATACCAGAAATGTTTGAAGCTACTGACTGAATGAAAGGAGCTGGCATCTCACTCTCTTTGAATCTTCTTTATCATGCTAGGATTAGCAGGAAAAAGCAAAAAATTTCAGAATTGCACCTTGCAGTGTGGAGATATTACTGTTTGTGCATTTACAATATTCATTGATTTTTGCCATTGAAAAACATGTTTTTCATATACCAGAAATGTTTGAAGCTACTGACTGAATGAAAGGAGCTGGCATCTCACTCTCTTTGAATCTTCTTTATCATGCTAGGATTAGCAGGAAAAAGCAAAAAATTTCAGAATTGCACCTTGCAATGTGGAGATATTACTGTTTGTGCATTTACAATATTCATTGATTTTTGCCATTGAAAAACGTCCAGAAATGTTTGAAGCTACTGACTGAATGAAAGGAGCTGGCATCTCACTCTCTTTGAATCTTCTTTATCATGCTAGGATTAGCAGGAAAAAGCAAAAAATTTCAGAATTGCACCTTGCAATGTGGAGATATTACTGTTTGTGCATTTACAATATTCATTGATTTTTGCCATTGAAAAACATCATGTTATTCATATACCAGAAATGTTTGAAGCTACTGACTGAATGAAAGGAGCTGGCATCTCACTCTCTTTGAATCTTCTTTATCATGCTAGGATTAACAGGAAAAAGCAAAAAATTTCAGAATTGCACCTTGCAATGTGGAGATATTACTGTTTGTGCATTTACAATATTCATTGATTTTTGCCATTGAAAAACGTCCAGAAATGTTTGAAGCTACTGACTGAATGAAAGGAGCTGGCATCTCACTCTCTTTGAATCTTCTTTATCATGCTAGTATTAACAGGAAAAAGCAAAAAATTTCAGAATTGCACCTTGCAATGTGGAGATATTACTGTTTGTGCATTTACAATATTCATTGATTTTTGCCATTGAAAAACGTCCAGAAATGTTTGAAGCTACTGACTGAATGAAAGGAGCTGGCATCTCACTCTGAATCTTCTTTATCATGCTAGGATTAGCAGGAAAAAGCAAAAAATTTCAGAATTGCACCTTGCAATGTGGAGATATTACTGTTTGTGCATTTACAATATTCATTGATTTTTGCCATTGAAAAACGTCCAGAAATGTTTGAAGCTACTGACTGAATGAAAGGAGCTGGCATCTCACTCTCTTTGAATCTTCTTTATCATGCTAGGATTAGCAGGAAAAAGCAAAAAATTTCAGAATTGCACCTTGCAATGTGGAGATATTACTGTTTGTGCATTTACAATATTCATTGATTTTTGCCATTGAAAAACGTCCAGAAATGTTTGATGCTACTGACTGAATGAAAGGAGCTGGCATCTCACTCTCTTTGAATCTTTATCATGCTAGGATTAGCAGGAAAAAGCAAAAAATTTCAGAATTGCACCTTGCAATGTGGAGATATTACTGTTTGTGCATTTACAATATTCATTGATTTTTGCCATTGAAAAACATGTTTTTCATATACCAGAAATGTTTGAAGCTACTGACTGAATGAAAGGAGCTGGCATCTCACTCTCTTTGAATCTTCTTTATCATGCTAGGATTAGCAGGAAAAAGAAAAAAATTTCAGAATTGCACCTTGCAATGTGGAGATATTACTGTTTGTGCATTTACAATATTCATTGATTTTTGCCATTGAAAAACATGTTTTTCATATACCAGAAATGTTTGAAGCTACTGACTGAATGAAAGGAGCTGGCATATCACTCTCTTTGAATCTTCTTTATCATGCTAGGATTAGCAGGAAAAAGCAAAAAATTTCAGAATTGCACCTTGCAATGTGGAGATATTACTGTTTGTGCATTTACAATATTCATTGATTTTTGCCATTGAAAAACATGTTTTTCATATACCAGAAATGTTTGAAGCTACTGACTGAATGAAAGGAGCTGGCATCTCACTCTCTTTGAATCTTCTTTATCATGCTAGGATTAGCAGGAAAAAGCAAAAAATTTCAGAATTGCACCTTGCAATGTGGAGATATTACTGTTTGTGCATTTACAATATTCATTGATTTTTGCCATTGAAAAACATGTTTTTCATATACCAGAAATGTTTGAAGCTACTGACTGAATGAAAGGAGCTGGCATCTCACTCTCTTTGAATCTTCTTTATCATGCTAGGATTAGCAGGAAAAAGCAAAAAATTTCAGAATTGCACCTTGCAATGTGGAGATATTACTGTTTGTGCATTTACAATATTCATTGATTTTTGCCATTGAAAAACATGTTTTTCATATACCAGAAATGTTTGAAGCTACTGACTGAATGAAAGGAGCTGGCATCTCACTCTCTTTGAATCTTCTTTATCCTGCTAGGATTAGCAGGAAAAAGCAAAAAATTTCAGAATTGCACCTTGCAATGTGGAGATATTACTGTTTGTGCATTTACAATATTCATTGATTTTTGCCATTGAAAAACGTCCAGAAATGTTTGAAGCTACTGACTGAATGAAAGGAGCTGGCATCTCACTCTCTTTGAATCTTCTTTATCATGCTAGGATTAGCAGGAAAAAGCAAAAAATTTCAGAATTGCACCTTGCAATGTGGAGATATTACTGTTTGTGCATTTACAATATTCATTGATTTTTGCCATTGAAAAACGTCCAGAAATGTTTGAAGCTACTGACTGAATGAAAGGAGCTGGCATCTCACTCTCTTTGAATCTTCTTTATCATGCTAGGATTAGCAGGAAAAAGCAAAAAATTTCAGAATTGCACCTTGCAATGTGGAGATATTACTGTTTGTGCATTTACAATATTCATTGATTTTTGCCATTGAAAAACATCATGTTATTCATATACCAGAAATGTTTGAAGCTACTGACTGAACGAAAGGAGCTGGCATCTCACTCTCTTTGAATCTTCTTTATCATGCTAGGATTAACAGGAAAAAGCAAAAAATTTCAGAATTGCACCTTGCAATGTGGAGATATTACTGTTTGTGCATTTACAATATTCATTGATTTTTGCCATTGAAAAACGTCCAGAAATGTTTGAAGCTACTGACTGAATGAAAGGAGCTGGCATCTCACTCTCTTTGAATCTTCTTTATCATGCTAGGATTAGCAGGAAAAAGCAAAAAATTTCAGAATTGCACCTTGCAATGTGGAGATATTACTGTTTGTGCATTTACAATATTCATTGATTTTTGCCATTGAAAAACGTCCAGAAATGTTTGAAGCTACTGACTGAATGAAAGGAGCTGGCATCTCACTCTCTTTGAATCTTCTTTATCATGCTAGGATTAGCAGGAAAAAGGAAAAAATTTCAGAATTGCACCTTGCAATGTGGAGATATTACTGTTTGTGCATTTACAATATTCATTGATTTTTGCCATTGAAAAACATGTTTTTCATATACCAGAAATGTTTGAAGCTACTGACTGAATGAAAGGAGCTGGCATCTCACTCTCTTTGAATCTTCTTTATCATGCTAGGATTAGCAGGAAAAAGAAAAAAATTTCAGAATTGCACCTTGCAATGTGGAGATATTACTGTTTGTGCATTTACAATATTCATTGATTTTTACCATTGAAAAACATGTTTTTCATATACCAGAAATGTTTGAAGCTACTGACTGAATGAAAGGAGCTGGCATCTCACTCTCTTTGAATCTTCTTTATCATGCTAGGATTAGCAGGAAAAAGCAAAAAATTTCAGAATTGCACCTTGCAATGTGGAGATATTACTGTTTGTGCATTTACAATATTCATTGATTTTTGCCATTGAAAAACATGTTTTTCATATACCAGAAATGTTTGAAGCTACTGACTGAATGAAAGGAGCTGGCATCTCACTCTCTTTGAATCTTCTTTATCATGCTAGGATTAGCAGGAAAAAGCAAAAAATTTCAGAATTGCACCTTGCAATGTGGAGATATTACTGTTTGTGCATTTACAATATTCATTGATTTTTGCCATTGAAAAACATGTTTTTCATATACCAGAAATGTTTGAAGCTACTGACTGAATGAAAGGAGCTGGCATCTCACTCTCTTTGAATCTTCTTTATCATGCTAGGATTAGCAGGAAAAAGCAAAAAATTTCAGAATTGCACCTTGCAATGTGGAGATATTACTGTTTGTGCATTTACAATATTCATTGATTTTTGCCATTGAAAAACATGTTTTTCATATACCAGAAATGTTTGAAGCTACTGACTGAATGAAAGGAGCTGGCATCTCACTCTCTTTGAATCTTCTTTATCCTGCTAGGATTAGCAGGAAAAAGCAAAAAATTTCAGAATTGCACCTTGCAATGTGGAGATATTACTGTTTGTGCATTTACAATATTCATTGATTTTTGCCATTGAAAAACGTCCAGAAATGTTTGAAGCTACTGACTGAATGAAAGGAGCTGGCATCTCACTCTCTTTGAATCTTCTTTATCATGCTAGGATTAGCAGGAAAAAGCAAAAAATTTCAGAATTGCACCTTGCAATGTGGAGATATTACTGTTTGTGCATTTACAATATTCATTGATTTTTGCCATTGAAAAACGTCCAGAAATGTTTGAAGCTACTGACTGAATGAAAGGAGCTGGCATCTCACTCTCTTTGAATCTTCTTTATCATGCTAGGATTAGCAGGAAAAAGCAAAAAATTTCAGAATTGCACCTTGCAATGTGGAGATATTACTGTTTGTGCATTTAGAATATTCATTGATTTTTGCCATTGAAAAACATCATGTTATTCATATACCAGAAATGTTTGAAGCTACTGACTGAATGAAAGGAGCTGGCATCTCACTCTCTTTGAATCTTCTTTATCATGCTAGGATTAACAGGAAAAAGCAAAAAATTTCAGAATTGCACCTTGCAATGTGGAGATATTACTGTTTGTGCATTTACAATATTCATTGATTTTTGCCATTGAAAAACGTCCAGAAATGTTTGAAGCTACTGACTGAATGAAAGGAGCTGGCATCTCACTCTCTTTGAATCTTCTTTATCATGCTAGGATTAACAGGAAAAAGCAAAAAATTTCAGAATTGCACCTTGCAATGTGGAGATATTACTGTTTGTGCATTTACAATATTCATTGATTTTTGCCATTGAAAAACGTCCAGAAATGTTTGAAAAGCTACTGACTGAATGAAAGGAGCTGGCATCTCACTCTCTTTGAATCTTCTTTATCATGCTAGGATTAGCAGGAAAAAGCAAAAAATTTCAGAATTGCACCTTGCAATGTGGAGATATTACTGTTTGTGCATTTACAATATTCATTGATTTTTGCCATTGAAAAACGTCCAGAAATGTTTGAAGCTACTGACTGAATGAAAGGAGCTGGCATCTCACTCTCTTTGAATCTTCTTTTTCATGCTAGGATTAGCAGGAAAAAGCAAAAAATTTCAGAATTGCACCTTGCAATGTGGAGATATTACTGTTTGTGCATTTACAATATTCATTGATTTTTGCCATTGAAAAGCGTCCAGAAATGTTTGAAGCTACTGACTGAATGAAAGGAGCTGGCATCTCACTCTCTTTGAATCTTCTTTATCATGCTAGGATTAGCAGGAAAAAGCAAAAAATTTCAGAATTGCACCTTGCAATGTGGAAATATTACTGTTTGTGCATTTACAATATTCATTGATTTTTGCCATTGAAAAACATGTTTTTCATATACCAGAAATGTTTGAAGCTACTGACTGAATGAAAGGAGCTGGCATCTCACTCTCTTTGAATCTTCTTTATCATGCTAGGATTAACAGGAAAAAGCAAAAAATTTCAGAATTGCACCTTGCAATGTGGAGATATTACTGTTTGTGCATTTACAATATTCATTGATTTTTGCCATTGAAAAACGTCCAGAAATGTTTGAAGCTACTGACTGAATGAAAGGAGCTGGCATCTCACTCTCTTTGAATCTTCTTTATCATGCTAGGATTAGCAGGAAAAAGCAAAAAATTTCAGAATTGCACCTTGCAATGTGGAGATATTACTGTTTGTGCATTTACAATATTCATTGATTTTTGCCATTGAAAAACATGTTTTTCATATACCAGAAATGTTTGAAGCTACTGACTGAATGAAAGGAGCTGGCATCTCACTCTCTTTGAATCTTCTTTATGCTGCTAGGATTAGCAGGAAAAAGCAAAAAATTTCAGAATTGCACCTTGCAATGTGGAGATATTACTGTTTGTGCATTTACAATATTCATTGATTTTTGCCATTGAAAAACGTCCAGAAATGTTTGAAGCTACTGACTGAATGAAAGGAGCTGGCATCTCACTCTCTTTGAATCTTCTTTATCATGCTAGGATTAGCAGGAAAAAGCAAAAAATTTCAGAATTGCACCTTGCAATGTGGAGATATTACTGTTTGTGCATTTACAATATTCATTGATTTTTGCCATTGAAAAACGTCCAGAAATGTTTGAAGCTACTGACTGAATGAAAGGAGCTGGCATCTCACTCTCTTTGAATCTTCTTTATCATGCTAGGATTAGCAGGAAAAAGCAAAAAATTTCAGAATTGCACCTTGCAATGTGGAGATATTACTGTTTGTGCATTTACAATATTCATTGATTTTTGCCATTGAAAAACATCATGTTATTCATATATATCAGAAATGTTTGAAGCTACTGACTGAATGAAAGGAGCTGGCATCTCACTCTCTTTGAATCTTCTTTATCATGCTAGGATTAACAGGAAAAAGCAAAAAATTTCAGAATTGCACCTTGCAATGTGGAGATATTACTGTTTGTGCATTTACAATATTCATTGATTTTTGCCATTGAAAAACGTCCAGAAATGTTTGAAGCTACTGACTGAATGAAAGGAGCTGGCATCTCACTCTCTTTGAATCTTCTTTATCATGCTAGGATTAACAGGAAAAAGCAAAAAATTTCAGAATTGCACCTTGCAATGTGGAGATATTACTGTTTGTGCATTTACAATATTCATTGATTTTTGCCATTGAAAAACGTCCAGAAATGTTTGAAAAGCTACTGACTGAATGAAAGGAGCTGGCATCTCACTCTCTTTGAATCTTCTTTATCATGCTAGGATTAGCAGGAAAAAGCAAAAAATTTCAGAATTGCACATTGCAATGTGGAGATATTACTGTTTGTGCATTTACAATATTCATTGATTTTTGCCATTGAAAAACGTCCAGAAATGTTTGAAGCTACTGACTGAATGAAAGGAGCTGGCATCTCACTCTCTTTGAATCTTCTTTATCATGCTAGGATTAGCAGGAAAAAGCAAAAAATTTCAGAATTGCACCTTGCAATGTGGAGATATTACTGTTTGTGCATTTACAATATTCATTGATTTTTGCCATTGAAAAACGTCCAGAAATGTTTGAAGCTACTGACTGAATGAAAGGAGCTGGCATCTCACTCTCTTTGAATCTTCTTTATCATGCTAGGATTAGCAGGAAAAAGCAAAAAATTTCAGAATTGCACCTTGCAATGTGGAAATATTACTGTTTGTGCATTTACAATATTCATTGATTTTTGCCATTGAAAAACATGTTTTTCATATACCAGAAATGTTTGAAGCTACTGACTGAATGAAAGGAGCTGGCATCTCACTCTCTTTGAATCTTCTTTATCATGCTAGGATTAGCAGGAAAAAGCAAAAAAATTCAGAATTGCACCTTGCAATGTGGAGATATTACTGTTTGTGCATTTACAATATTCATTGATTTTTGCCATTGAAAAACATCATGTTATTCATATACCAGAAATGTTTGAAGCTACTGACTGAATGAAAGGAGCTGGCATCTCACTCTCTTTGAATCTTCTTTATCATGCTAGGATTAACAGGAAAAAGCAAAAAATTTCAGAATTGCACCTTGCAATGTGGAGATATTACTGTTTGTGCATTTACAATATTCATTGATTTTTGCCATTGAAAAACGTCCAGAAATGTTTGAAGCTACTGACTGAATGAAAGGAGCTGGCATCTCACTCTCTTTGAATCTTCTTTATCATGCTAGGATTAACAGGAAAAAGCAAAAAATTTCAGAATTGCACCTTGCAATGTGGAGATATTACTGTTTGTGCATTTACAATATTCATTGATTTTTGCCATTGAAAAACGTCCAGAAATGTTTGAAAAGCTACTGACTGAATGAAAGGAGCTGGCATCTCACTCTCTTTGAATCTTCTTTATCATGCTAGGATTAGCAGGAAAAAGCAAAAAATTTCAGAATTGCACCTTGCAATGTGGAGATATTACTGTTTGTGCATTTACAATATTCATTGATTTTTGCCATTGAAAAACGTCCAGAAATGTTTGAAGCTACTGACTGAATGAAAGGAGCTGGCATCTCACTCTCTTTGAATCTTCTTTATCATGCTAGGATTAGCAGGAAAAAGCAAAAAATTTCAGAATTGCACCTTGCAATGTGGAGATATTACTGTTTGTGCATTTACAATATTCATTGATTTTTGCCATTGAAAAACGTCCAGAAATGTTTGAAGCTACTGACTGAATGAAAGGAGCTGGCATCTCACTCTCTTTGAATCTTCTTTATCATGCTAGGATTAGCAGGAAAAAGCAAAAAATTTCAGAATTGCACCTTGCAATGTGGAAATATTACTGTTTGTGCATTTACAATATTCATTGATTTTTGCCATTGAAAAACATGTTTTTCATATACCAGAAATGTTTGAAGCTACTGACTGAATGAAAGGAGCTGGCATCTCACTCTCTTTGAATCTTCTTTATCATGCTAGGATTATCAGGAAAAAGCAAAAAATTTCAGAATTGCACCTTGCAATGTGGAGATATTACTGTTTGTGCATTTACAATATTCATTGATTTTTGCCATTGAAAAACGTTTTTCATATACCAGAAATGTTTGAAGCTACTGACTGAATGAAAGGAGCTGGCATCTCACTCTCTTTGAATCTTCTTTATCATGCTAGGATTAGCAGGAAAAAGCAAAAAATTTCAGAATTGCACCTTGCAATGTGGAGATATTACTGTTTGTGCATTTACAATATTCATTGATTTTTGCCATTGAAAAACGTCCAGAAATGTTTGAAGCTACTGACTGAATGAAAGGAGCTGGCATCTCACTCTCTTTGAATCTTCTTTATCATGCTAGGATTAGCAGGAAAAAGCAAAAAATTTCAGAATTGCACCTTGCAATGTGGAGATATTACTGTTTGTGCATTTACAATATTCATTGATTTTTGCCATTGAAAAACGTTTTTCATATACCAGAAAGGTTTGAAGCTACTGACTGAATGAAAGGAGCTGGCATCTCACTCTCTTTGAATCTTCTTTATCATGCTAGGATTAGCAGGAAAAAGCAAAAAATTTCAGAATTGCACCTTGCAATGTGGAGATATTAGTTTGTGCATTTACAATATTCATTGATTTTTGCCATTGAAAAACATGTTTTTCATATACCAGAAATGTTTGAAGCTACTGACTGAATGAAAGGAGCTGGCATCTCACTCTCTTTGAATCTTCTTTATCCTGCTAGGATTAGCAGGAAAAAGCAAGAAATTTCAGAATTGCACCTTGCAATGTGGAGATATTACTGTTTGTGCATTTACAATATTCATTGATTTTTGCCATTGAAAAACATGTTTTTCATATACCAGAAATGTTTGAAGCTACTGACTGAATGAAAGGAGCTGGCATCTCACTCTCTTTGAATCTTCTTTATCATGCTAGGATTAACAGGAAAAAGCAAAAAATTTCAGAATTGCACCTTGCAATGTGGAGATATTACTGTTTGTGCATTTACAATATTCATTGATTTTTGCCATTGAAAAACGTCCAGAAATGTTTGAAGCTACTGACTGAATGAAAGGAGCTGGATCTCACTCTCTTTGAATCTTCTTTATCATGCTAGGATTAGCAGGAAAAAGCAAAAAATTTCAGAATTGCACCTTGCAATGTGGAGATATTACTGTTTGTGCATTTACAATATTCATTGATTTTTGCCATTGAAAAACGTCCAGAAATGTTTGAAGCTACTGACTGAATGAAAGGAGTTGGCATCTCACTCTCTTTGAATCTTCTTTATCATGCTAGGATTAGCAGGAAAAAGCAAAAAATTTCAGAATTGCACCTTGCAATGTGGAGATATTACTGTTTGTGCATTTACAATATTCATTGATTTTTGCCATTGAAAAACATCATGTTATTCATATACCAGAAATGTTTGAAGCTACTGACTGAATGAAAGGAGCTGGCATCTCACTCTCTTTGAATCTTCTTTATCATGCTGGGATTAACAGGAAAAAGCAAAAAATTTCAGAATTGCACCTTGCAATGTGGAGATATTACTGTTTGTGCATTTACAATATTCATTGATTTTTGCCATTGAAAAACGTCCAGAAATGTTTGAAGCTACTGACTGAATGAAAGGAGCTGGCATCTCACTCTCTTTGAATCTTCTTTATCATGCTAGGATTAGCAGGAAAAAGAAAAAAATTTCAGAATTGCACCTTGCAATGTGGAGATATTACTGTTTGTGCATTTACAATATTCATTGATTTTTGCCATTGAAAAACATGTTTTTCATATACCAGAAATGTTTGAAGCTACTGACTGAATGAAAGGAGCTGGCATCTCACTCTCTTTGAATCTTCTTTATCATGCTAGGATTAGCAGGAAAAAGCAAAAAATTTCAGAATTGCACCTTGCAATGTGGAGATATTACTGTTTGTGCATTTACAATATTCATTGATTTTTGCCATTGAAAAACATGTTTTTCATATACCAGAAATGTTTGAAGCTACTGACTAAATGAAAGGAGCTGGCATCTCACTCTCTTTGAATCTTCTTTATCATGCTAGGATTAGCAGGAAAAAGCAAAAAATTTCAGAATTGCACCTTGCAATGTGGAGATATTACTGTTTGTGCATTTACAATATTCATTGATTTTTGCCATTGAAAAACATGTTTTTCATATACCAGAAATGTTTGAAGCTACTGACTGAATGAAAGGAGCTGGCATCTCACTCTCTTTGAATCTTCTTTATCATGCTAGGATTAACAGGAAAAAGCAAAAAATTTCAGAATTGCACCTTGCAATGTGGAGATATTACTGTTTGTGCATTTACAATATTCATTGATTTTTGCCATTGAAAAACGTCCAGAAATGTTTGAAGCTACTGACTGAATGAAAGGAGCTGGCATCTCACTCTCTTTGAATCTTTATCATGCTAGGATTAGCAGGAAAAAGCAAAAAATTTCAGAATTGCACCTTGCAATGTGGAGATATTACTGTTTGTGCATTTACAATATTCATTGATTTTTGCCATTGAAAAACATGTTTTTCATATACCAGAAATGTTTGAAGCTACTGACTGAATGAAAGGAGCTGGCATCTCACTCTCTTTGAATCTTCTTTATCATGCTAGGATTAGCAGGAAAAAGCAAAAAATTTCAGAATTGCACCTTGCAATGTGGAGATATTACTGTTTGTGCATTTACAATATTCATTGATTTTTGCCATTGAAAAACATGTTTTTCATATACCAGAAATGTTTGAAGCTACTGACTGAATGAAAGGAGCTGGCATCTCACTCTCTTTGAATCTTCTTTATCATGCTAGGATTAACAGGAAAAAGCAAAAAATTTCAGAATTGCACCTTGCAATGTGGAGATATTACTGTTTGTGCATTTACAATATTCATTGATTTTTGCCATTGAAAAACGTCCAGAAATGTTTGAAGCTACTGACTGAATGAAAGGAGCTGGCATCTCACTCTCTTTGAATCTTCTTTATCATGCTAGGATTAGCAGGAAAAAGCAAAAAATTTCAGAATTGCACCTTGCAATGTGGAGATATTACTGTTTGTGCATTTACAATATTCATTGATTTTTGCCATTGAAAAACATGTTTTTCATATACCAGAAATGTTTGAAGCTACTGACTGAATGAAAGGAGCTGGCATCTCACTCTCTTGAATCTTCTTTATCATGCTAGGATTAGCAGGAAAAAGCAAAAAATTTCAGAATTGCACCTTGCAATGTGGAGATATTACTGTTTGTGCATTTACAATATTCATTGATTTTTGCCATTGAAAAACATGTTTTTCATATACCAGAAATGTTTGAAGCTACTGACTGAATGAAAGGAGCTGGCATCTCACTCTCTTTGAATCTTCTTTATCATGCTAGGATTAGCAGGAAAAAGCAAAAAAATTCAGAATTGCACCTTGCAATGTGGAGATATTACTGTTTGTGCATTTACAATATTCATTGATTTTTGCCATTGAAAAACATGTTTTTCATATACCAGAAATGTTTGAAGCTACTGACTGAATGAAAGGAGCTGGCATCTCACTCTCTTTGAATCTTCTTTATCATGCTAGGATTAACAGGAAAAAGCAAAAAATTTCAGAATTGCACCTTGCAATGTGGAGATATTACTGTTTGTGCATTTACAATATTCATTGATTTTTGTCATTGAAAAACGTCCAGAAATGTTTGAAGCTACTGACTGAATGAAAGGAGCTGGCATCTCACTCTCTTTGAATCTTCTTTATCATGCTAGGATTAGCAGGAAAAAGCAAAAAATTTCAGAATTGCACCTTGCAATGTGGAGATATTACTGTTTGTGCATTTACAATATTCATTGATTTTTGCCATTGAAAAACATGTTTTTCATATACCAGAAATGTTTGAAGCTACTGACTGAATGAAAGGAGCTGGCATCTCACTCTCTTTGAATCTTCTTTATCCTGCTAGGATTAGCAGGAAAAAGCAAAAAATTTCAGAATTGCACCTTGCAATGTGGAGATATTACTGTTTGTGCATTTACAATATTCATTGATTTTTGCCATTGAAAAACGTCCAGAAATGTTTGAAGCTACTGACTGAATGAAAGGAGCTGGCATCTCACTCTCTTTGAATCTTCTTTATCATGCTAGGATTAGCAGGAAAAAGCAAAAAATTTCAGAATTGCACCTTGCAATGTGGAGATATTACTGTTTGTGCATTTACAATATTCATTGATTTTTGCCATTGAAAAACGTCCAGAAATGTTTGAAGCTACTGACTGAATGAAAGGAGCTGGCATCTCACTCTCTTTGAATCTTCTTTATCATGCTAGGATTAGCAGGAAAAAGCAAAAAATTTCAGAATTGCACCTTGCAATGTGGAGATATTACTGTTTGTGCATTTACAATATTCATTGATTTTTGCCATTGAAAAACGTCCAGAAATGTTTGAAGCTACTGACTGAATGAAAGGAGCTGGCATCTCACTCTCTTTGAATCTTCTTTATCATGCTAGGATTAGCAGGAAAAAGCAAAAAATTTCAGAATTGCACCTTGCAATGTGGAGATATTACTGTTTGTGCATTTACAATATTCATTGATTTTTGCCATTGAAAAACGTCCAGAAATGTTTGAAGCTACTGACTGAATGAAAGGAGCTGGCATCTCACTCTCTTTGAATCTTTATCATGCTAGGATTAGCAGGAAAAAGCAAAAAATTTCAGAATTGCACCTTGCAATGTGGAGATATTACTGTTTGTGCATTTACAATATTCATTGATTTTTGCCATTGAAAAACATGTTTTTCATATACCAGAAATGTTTGAAGCTACTGACTGAATGAAAGGAGCTGGCATCTCACTCTCTTTGAATCTTCTTTATCATGCTAGGATTAGCAGGAAAAAGCAAAAAATTTCAGAATTGCACCTTGCAATGTGGAGATATTACTGTTTGTGCATTTACAATATTCATTGATTTTTGCCATTGAAAAACATGTTTTTCATATACCAGAAATGTTTGAAGCTACTGACTGAATGAAAGGAGCTGGCATCTCACTCTCTTTGAATCTTCTTTATCATGCTAGGATTAGCAGGAAAAAGCAAAAAATTTCAGAATTGCACCTTGCAATGTGGAGATATTACTGTTTGTGCATTTACAATATTCATTGATTTTTGCCATTGAAAAACATGTTTTTCATATACCAGAAATGTTTGAAGCTACTGACTGAATGAAAGGAGCTGGCATCTCACTCTCTTTGAATCTTCCTTATCATGCTAGGATTAGCAGGAAAAAGCAAAAAATTTCAGAATTGCACCTTGCAATGTGGAGATATTACTGTTTGTGCATTTACAATATTCATTGATTTTTGCCATTGAAAAACATGTTTTTCATATACCAGAAATGTTTGAAGCTACTGACTGAATGAAAGGAGGTGGCATCTCACTCTCTTTGAATCTTCTTTATCATGCTAGGATTAGCAGGAAAAAGCAAAAAATTTCAGAATTGCAAATTGCAATGTGGAGATATTACTGTTTGTGCATTTACAATATTCATTGATTTTTGCCATTGAAAAACATGTTTTTCATATACCAGAAATGTTTGAAGCTACTGACTGAATGAAAGGAGCTGGCATCTCACTCTCTTTGAATCTTCTTTATCATGCTTGGATTAACAGGAAAAAGCAAAAAATTTCAGAATTGCACCTTGCAATGTGGAGATATTACTGTTTGTGCATTTACAATATTCATTGATTTTTGCCATTGAAAAACATCCAGAAATGTTTGAAGCTACTGACTGAATGAAAGGAGCTGGCATCTCACTCTCTTTGAATCTTTATCATGCTAGGATTAGCAGGAAAAAGCAAAAAATTTCAGAATTGCACCTTGCAATGTGGAGATATTACTGTTTGTGCATTTACAATATTCATTGATTTTTGCCATTGAAAAACATGTTTTTCATATACCAGAAATGTTTGAAGCTACTGACTGAATGAAAGGAGCTGGCATCTCACTCTCTTTGAATCTTCTTTATCATGCTAGGATTAGCAGGAAAAAGCAAAAAATTTCAGAATTGCACCTTGCAATGTGGAGATATTACTGTTTGTGCATTTACAATATTCATTGATTTTTGCCATTGAAAAACAAGTTTTTCATATACCAGAAATGTTTGAAGCTACTGACTGAATGAAAGGAGCTGGCATCTCACTCTCTTTGAATCTTCTTTATCATGCTAGGATTAGCAGGAAAAAGCAAAAAATTTCAGAATTGCACCTTGCAATGTGGAGATATTACTGTTTGTGCATTTACAATATTCATTGATTTTTGCCATTGAAAAACATGTTTTTCATATACCAGAAATGTTTGAAGCTACTGACTGAATGAAAGGAGCTGGCATCTCACTCTCTTTGAATCTTCTTTATCATGCTAGGATTAGCAGGAAAAAGCAAAAAATTTCAGAATTGCACCTTGCAATGTGGAGATATTACTGTTTGTGCATTTACAATATTCACTGATTTTTGCCATTGAAAAACATGTTTTTCATATAGCAGAAATGTTTGAAGCTACTGACTGAATGAAAGGAGCTGGCATCTCACTCTCTTTGAATCTTCTTTATCATGCTAGGATTAACAGGAAAAAGCAAAAAATTTCAGAATTGCACCTTGCAATGTGGAGATATTACTGTTTGTGCATTTACAATATTCATTGATTTTTGCCATTGAAAAACGTCCAGAAATGTTTGAAGCTACTGACTGAATGAAAGGAGCTGGCATCTCACTCTCTTTGAATCTTCTTTATCATGCTAGGATTAGCAGGAAAAAGCAAAAAATTTCAGAATTGCACCTTGCAATGTGGAGATATTACTGTTTGTGCATTTACAATATTCATTGATTTTTGCCATTGAAAAACATGTTTTTCATATACCAGAAATGTTTGAAGCTACTGACTGAATGAAAGGAGCTGGCATCTCACTCTCTTTGAATCTTCTTTATCATGCTAGGATTAGCAGGAAAAAGCAAAAAATTTCAGAATTGCACCTTGCAATGTGGAGATATTACTGTTTGTGCATTTACAATATTCATTGATTTTTGCCATTGAAAAACATGTTTTTCATATACCAGAAATGTTTGAAGCTACTGACTGAATGAAAGGAGCTGGCATCTCACTCTCTTTGAATCTTCTTTATCATGCTAGGATTAGCAGGAAAAAGCAAAAAATTTCAGAATTGCTCCTTGCAATGTATAGATATTACTGTTTGTGCATTTACAATATTCATTGATTTTTGCCATTGAAAAACATGTTTTTCATATACCAGAAATGTTTGAAGCTACTGACTGAATGAAAGGAGCTGGCATCTCACTCTCTTTGAATCTTCTTTATCATGCTAGGATTAACAGGAAAAAGCAAAAAATTTCAGAATTGCACCTTGCAATGTGGAGATATTACTGTTTGTGCATTTACAATATTCATTGATTTTTGCCATTGAAAAACGTCCAGAAATGTTTGAAGCTACTGACTGAATGAAAGGAGCTGGCATCTCACTCTCTTTGAATCTTCTTTATCATGCTAGGATTAGCAGGAAAAAGCAAAAAATTTCAGAATTGCACCTTGCAATGTGGAGATATTACTGTTTGTGCATTTACAATATTCATTGATTTTTGCCATTGAAAAACATGTTTTTCATATACCAGAAATGTTTGAAGCTACTGACTGAATGAAAGGAGCTGGCATCTCACTCTCTTTGAATCTTTATCCTGCTAGGATTAGCAGGAAAAAGCAAAAAATTTCAGAATTGCACCTTGCAATGTGGAGATATTACTGTTTGTGCATTTACAATATTCATTGATTTTTGCCATTGAAAAACGTCCAGAAATGTTTGAAGCTACTGACTGAATGAAAGGAGCTGGCATCTCACTCTCTTTGAATCTTCTTTATCATGCTAGGATTAGCAGGAAAAAGCAAAAAATTTCAGAATTGCACCTTGCAATGTGGAGATATTACTGTTTGTGCATTTACAATATTCATTGATTTTTGCCATTGAAAAACGTCCAGAAATGTATGAAGCTACTGACTGAATGAAAGGAGCTGGCATCTCACTCTCTTTGAATCTTCTTTATCATGCTAGGATTAGCAGGAAAAAGCAAAAAATTTCAGAATTGCACCTTGCAATGTGGAGATATTACTGTTTGTGCATTTACAATATTCATTGATTTTTGCCATTGAAAAACATCATGTTATTCATATACCAGAAATGTTTGAAGCTACTGACTGAATGAAAGGAGCTGGCATCTCACTCTCTTTGAATCTTCTTTATCATGCTAGGATTAACAGGAAAAAGCAAAAAATTTCAGAATTGCACCTTGCAATGTGGAGATATTACTGTTTGTGCATTTACAATATTCATTGATTTTTGCCATTGAAAAACGTCCAGAAATGTTTGAAGCTACTGACTGAATGAAAGGAGCTGGCATCTCACTCTCTTTGAATCTTCTTTATCATGCTAGGATTAGCAGGAAAAAGCAAAAAATTTCAGAATTGCACCTTGCAATGTGGAGATATTACTGTTTGTGCATTTACAATATTCATTGATTTTTGCCATTGAAAAACGTCCAGAAATGTTTGAAGCTACTGACTGAATGAAAGGAGCTGGCATCTCACTCTCTTTGAATCTTCTTTATCATGCTAGGATTAACAGGAAAAAGCAAAAAATTTCAGAATTGCACCTTGCAATGTGGAGATATTACTGTTTGTGCATTTACAATATTCATTGATTTTTGCCATTGAAAAACGTCCAGAAATGTTTGAAGCTACTGACTGAATGAAAGGAGCTGGCATCTCACTCTCTTTGAATCTTCTTTATCATGCTAGGATTAGCAGGAAAAAGCAAAAAATTTCAGAATTGCACCTTGCAATGTGGAGATATTACTGTTTGTGCATTTACAATATTCATTGATTTTTGCCATTGAAAAACATGTTTTTCATATACCAGAAATGTTTGAAGCTACTGACTGAATGAAAGGAGCTGGCATCTCACTCTCTTTGAATCTTCTTTATCATGCTAGGATTAGCAGGAAAAAGCAAAAAATTTCAGAATTGCACCTTGCAATGTGGAGATATTACTGTTTGTGCATTTACAATATTCATTGATTTTTGCCATTGAAAAACATGTTTTTCATATACCAGAAATGTTTGAAGCTACTGACTGAATGAAAGGAGCTGGCATCTCACTCTCTTTGAATCTTCTTTATCATGCTAGGATTAGCAGGAAAAAGCAAAAAATTTCAGAATTGCTCCTTGCAATGTATAGATATTACTGTTTGTGCATTTACAATATTCATTGATTTTTGCCATTGAAAAACATGTTTTTCATATACCAGAAATGTTTGAAGCTACTGACTGAATGAAAGGAGCTGGCATCTCACTCTCTTTGAATCTTCTTTATCATGCTAGGATTAACAGGAAAAAGCAAAAAATTTCAGAATTGCACCTTGCAATGTGGAGATATTACTGTTTGTGCATTTACAATATTCATTGATTTTTGCCATTGAAAAACGTCCAGAAATGTTTGAAGCTACTGACTGAATGAAAGGAGCTGGCATCTCACTCTCTTTGAATCTTCTTTATCATGCTAGGATTAGCAGGAAAAAGCAAAAAATTTCAGA
This sequence comes from Phyllobates terribilis, assembly GCF_046119375.1. Lineage (NCBI taxonomy): Eukaryota > Metazoa > Chordata > Amphibia > Anura > Dendrobatidae > Phyllobates > Phyllobates terribilis. Next base: position 46,945 of record NW_027366443.1, read on the forward strand.
ATTGCACCTTGCAATGTGGAGATATTACTGTTTGTGCATTTACAATATTCATTGATTTTTGCCATTGAAAAACATGTTTTTCATATACCAGAAATGTTTGAAGCTACTGACTGAATGAAAGGAGCTGGCATCTCACTCTCTTTGAATCTTTATCCTGCTAGGATTAGCAGGAAAAAGCAAAAAATTTCAGAATTGCACCTTGCAATGTGGAGATATTACTGTTTGTGCATTTACAATATTCATTGATTTTTGCCATTGAAAAACGTCCAGAAATGTTTGAAGCTACTGACTGAATGAAAGGAGCTGGCATCTCACTCTCTTTGAATCTTCTTTATCATGCTAGGATTAGCAGGAAAAAGCAAAAAATTTCAGAATTGCACCTTGCAATGTGGAGATATTACTGTTTGTGCATTTACAATATTCATTGATTTTTGCCATTGAAAAACGTCCAGAAATGTATGAAGCTACTGACTGAATGAAAGGAGCTGGCATCTCACTCTCTTTGAATCTTCTTTATCATGCTAGGATTAGCAGGAAAAAGCAAAAAATTTCAGAATTGCACCTTGCAATGTGGAGATATTACTGTTTGTGCATTTACAATATTCATTGATTTTTGCCATTGAAAAACATCATGTTATTCATATACCAGAAATGTTTGAAGCTACTGACTGAATGAAAGGAGCTGGCATCTCACTCTCTTTGAATCTTCTTTATCATGCTAGGATTAACAGGAAAAAGCAAAAAATTTCAGAATTGCACCTTGCAATGTGGAGATATTACTGTTTGTGCATTTACAATATTCATTGATTTTTGCCATTGAAAAACGTCCAGAAATGTTTGAAGCTACTGACTGAATGAAAGGAGCTGGCATCTCACTCTCTTTGAATCTTCTTTATCATGCTAGGATTAGCAGGAAAAAGCAAAAAATTTCAGAATTGCACCTTGCAATGTGGAGATATTACTGTTTGTGCATTTACAATATTCATTGATTTTTGCCATTGAAAAACGTCCAGAAATGTTTGAAGCTACTGACTGAATGAAAGGAGCTGGCATCTCACTCTCTTTGAATCTTCTTTATCATGCTAGGATTAGCAGGAAAAAGCAAAAAATTTCAGAATTGCACCTTGCAATGTGGAGATATTACTGTTTGTGCATTTACAATATTCATTGATTTTTGCCATTGAAAAACGTCCAGAAATGTTTGAAGCTACTGACTGAATGAAAGGAGCTGGCATCTCACTCTCTTTGAATCTTTATCATGCTAGGATTAGCAGGAAAAAGCAAAAAATTTCAGAATTGCACCTTGCAATGTGGAGATATTACTGTTTGTGCATTTACAATATTCATTGATTTTTGCCATTGAAAAACATGTTTTTCATATACCAGAAATGTTTGAAGCTACTGACTGAATGAAAGGAGCTGGCATCTCACTCTCTTTGAATCTTCTTTATCATGCTAGGATTAGCAGGAAAAAGAAAAAAATTTCAGAATTGCACCTTGCAATGTGGAGATATTACTGTTTGTGCATTTACAATATTCATTGATTTTTGCCATTGAAAAACATGTTTTTCATATACCAGAAATGTTTGAAGCTACTGACTGAATGAAAGGAGCTGGCATCTCACTCTCTTTGAATCTTCTTTATCATGCTAGGATTAACAGGAAAAAGCAAAAAATTTCAGAATTGCACCTTGCAATGTGGAGATATTACTGTTTGTGCATTTACAATATTCATTGATTTTTGCCATTGAAAAACGTCCAGAAATGTTTGAAGCTACTGACTGAATGAAAGGAGCTGGCATCTCACTCTCTTTGAATCTTCTTTATCATGCTAGGATTAACAGGAAAAAGCAAAAAATTTCAGAATTGCACCTTGCAATGTGGAGATATTACTGTTTGTGCATTTACAATATTCATTGATTTTTGCCATTGAAAAACGTCCAGAAATGTTTGAAGCTACTGACTGAATGAAAGGAGCTGGCATCTCACTCTCTTTGAATCTTCTTTATCATGCTAGGATTAGCAGGAAAAAGCAAAAAATTTCAGAATTGCACCTTGCAATGTGGAGATATTACTGTTTGTGCATTTACAATATTCATTGATTTTTGCCATTGAAAAACGTCCAGAAATGTTTGAAGCTACTGACTGAATGAAAGGAGCTGGCATCTCACTCTCTTTGAATCTTCTTTATCATGCTAGGATTAGCAGGAAAAAGCAAAAAATTTCAGAATTGCACCTTGCAATGTGGAGATATTACTGTTTGTGCATTTACAATATTCATTGATTTTTGCCATTGAAAAACGTCCAGAAATGTTTGAAGCTACTGACTGAATGAAAGGAGCTGGCATCTCACTCTCTTTGAATCTTTATCATGCTAGGATTAGCAGGAAAAAGCAAAAAATTTCAGAATTGCACCTTGCAATGTGGAGATATTACTGTTTGGGCATTTACAATATTCATTGATTTTTGCCATTGAAAAACATGTTTTTCATATACCAGAAATGTTTGAAGCTACTGACTGAATGAAAGGAGCTGGCATCTCACTCTCTTTGAATCTTCTTTATCATGCTAGGATTAGCAGGAAAAAGCAAAAAATTTCAGAATTGCACCTTGCAATGTGGAGATATTACTGTTTGTGCATTTACAATATTCATTGATTTTTGCCATTGAAAAACATGTTTTTCATATACCAGAAATGTTTGAAGCTACTGACTGAATGAAAGGAGCTGGCATCTCACTCTCTTTGAATCTTCTTTATCATGCTAGGATTAGCAGGAAAAAGCAAAAAATTTCAGAATTGCACCTTGCAATGTGGAGATATTACTGTTTGTGCATTTACAATATTCATTGATTTTTGCCATTGAAAAACATGTTTTTCATATACCAGAAATGTTTGAAGCTACTGACTGAATGAAAGGAGCTGGCATCTCACTCTCTTTGAATCTTCTTTATCATGCTAGGATTAGCAGGAAAAAGCAAAAAATTTCAGAATTGCACCTTGCAATGTGGAGATATTACTATTTGTGCATTTACAATATTCATTGATTTTTGCCATTGAAAAACATGTTTTTCATATACCAGAAATGTTTGAAGCTACTGACTGAATGAAAGGAGGTGGCATCTCACTCTCTTTGAATCTTCTTTATCTTGCTAGGATTAGCAGGAAAAAGCAAAAAATTTCAGAATTGCAAATTGCAATGTGGAGATATTACTGTTTGTGCATTTACAATATTCATTGATTTTTGCCATTGAAAAACATGTTTTTCATATACCAGAAATGTTTGAAGCTACTGACTGAATGAAAGGAGCTGGCATCTCACTCTCTTTGAATCTTCTTTATCATGCTAGGATTAGCAGGAAAAAGCAAAAAATTTCAGAATTGCAAATTGCAATGTGGAGATATTACTGTTTGTGCATTTACAATATTCATTGATTTTTGCCATTGAAAAACATGTTTTTCATATACCAGAAATGTTTGAAGCTACTGACTGAATGAAAGGAGCTGGCATCTCACTCTCTTTGAATCTTCTTTATCATGCTAGGATTAACAGGAAAAAGCAAAAAATTTCAGAATTGCACCTTGCAATGTGGAGATATTACTGTTTGTGCATTTACAATATTCATTGATTTTTGCCATTGAAAAACATCCAGAAATGTTTGAAGCTACTGACTGAATGAAAGGAGCTGGCATCTCACTCTCTTTGAATCTTTATCATGCTAGGATTAGCAGGAAAAAGCAAAAAATTTCAGAATTGCACCTTGCAATGTGGAGATATTACTGTTTGTGCATTTACAATATTCATTGATTTTTGCCATTGAAAAACATGTTTTTCATAGACCAGAAATGTTTGAAGCTACTGACTGAATGAAAGGAGCTGGCATCTCACTCTCTTTGAATCTTCTTTATCATGCTAGGATTAGCAGGAAAAAGCAAAAAATTTCAGAATTGCACCTTGCAATGTGGAGATATTACTGTTTGTGCATTTACAATATTCATTGATTTTTGCCATTGAAAAACATGTTTTTCATATACCAGAAATGTTTGAAGCTACTGACTGAATGAAAGGAGCTGGCATCTCACTCTCTTTGAATCTTCTTTATCATGCTAGGATTAGCAGGAAAAAGCAAAAAATTTCAGAATTGCACCTTGCAATGTGGAGATATTACTGTTTGTGCATTTACAATATTCATTGATTTTTGCCATTGAAAAACATGTTTTTCATATACCAGAAATGTTTGAAGCTACTGACTGAATGAAAGGAGCTGGCATCTCACTCTCTTTGAATCTTCTTTATCATGCTAGGATTAGCAGGAAAAAGCAAAAAATTTCAGAATTGCACCTTGCAATGTGGAGATATTACTGTTTGTGCATTTACAATATTCACTGATTTTTGCCATTGAAAAACATGTTTTTCATATAGCAGAAATGTTTGAAGCTACTGACTGAATGAAAGGAGCTGGCATCTCACTCTCTTTGAATCTTCTTTATCATGCTAGGATTAACAGGAAAAAGCAAAAAATTTCAGAATTGCACCTTGCAATGTGGAGATATTACTGTTTGTGCATTTACAATATTCATTGATTTTTGCCATTGAAAAACGTCCAGAAATGTTTGAAGCTACTGACTGAATGAAAGGAGCTGGCATCTCACTCTCTTTGAATCTTCTTTATCATGCTAGGATTAGCAGGAAAAAGCAAAAAATTTCAGAATTGCACCTTGCAATGTGGAGATATTACTGTTTGTGCATTTACAATATTCATTGATTTTTGCCATTGAAAAACATGTTTTTCATATACCAGAAATGTTTGAAGCTACTGACTGAATGAAAGGAGCTGGCATCTCACTCTCTTTGAATCTTCTTTATCATGCTAGGATTAGCAGGAAAAAGCAAAAAATTTCAGAATTGCACCTTGCAATGTGGAGATATTACTGTTTGTGCATTTACAATATTCATTGATTTTTGCCATTGAAAAACATGTTTTTCATATACCAGAAATGTTTGAAGCTACTGACTGAATGAAAGGAGCTGGCATCTCACTCTCTTTGAATCTTCTTTATCATGCTAGGATTAACAGGAAAAAGCAAAAAATTTCAGAATTGCACCTTGCAATGTGGAGATATTACTGTTTGTGCATTTACAATATTCATTGATTTTTGCCATTGAAAAACGTCCAGAAATGTTTGAAGCTACTGACTGAATGAAAGGAGCTGGCATCTCACTCTCTTTGAATCTTCTTTATCATGCTAGGATTAGCAGGAAAAAGCAAAAAATTTCAGAATTGCACCTTGCAATGTGGAGATATTACTGTTTGTGCATTTACAATATTCATTGATTTTTGCCATTGAAAAACATGTTTTTCATATACCAGAAATGTTTGAAGCTACTGACTGAATGAAAGGAGCTGGCATCTCACTCTCTTTGAATCTTTATCCTGCTAGGATTAGCAGGAAAAAGCAAAAAATTTCAGAATTGCACCTTGCAATGTGGAGATATTACTGTTTGTGCATTTACAATATTCATTGATTTTTGCCATTGAAAAACGTCCAGAAATGTTTGAAGCTACTGACTGAATGAAAGGAGCTGGCATCTCACTCTCTTTGAATCTTCTTTATCATGCTAGGATTAGCAGGAAAAAGCAAAAAATTTCAGAATTGCACCTTGCAATGTGGAGATATTACTGTTTGTGCATTTACAATATTCATTGATTTTTGCCATTGAAAAACGTCCAGAAATGTTTGAAGCTACTGACTGAATGAAAGGAGCTGGCATCTCACTCTCTTTGAATCTTCTTTATCATGCTAGGATTAGCAGGAAAAAGCAAAAAATTTCAGAATTGCACCTTGCAATGTGGAGATATTACTGTTTGTGCATTTACAATATTCATTGATTTTTGCCATTGAAAAACATGTTTTTCATATACCAGAAATGTTTGAAGCTACTGACTGAATGAAAGGAGCTGGCATCTCACTCTCTTTGAATCTTCTTTATCATGCTAGGATTAACAGGAAAAAGCAAAAAATTTCAGAATTGCACCTTGCAATGTGGAGATATTACTGTTTGTGCATTTACAATATTCATTGATTTTTGCCATTGAAAAACGTCCAGAAATGTTTGAAGCTACTGACTGAATGAAAGGAGCTGGCATCTCACTCTCTTTGAATCTTCTTTATCATGCTAGGATTAGCAGGAAAAAGCAAAAAATTTCAGAATTGCACCTTGCAATGTGGAGATATTACTGTTTGTGCATTTACAATATTCATTGATTTTTGCCATTGAAAAACATGTTTTTCATATACCAGAAATGTTTGAAGCTACTGACTGAATGAAAGGAGCTGGCATCTCACTCTCTTTGAATCTTTATCCTGCTAGGATTAGCAGGAAAAAGCAAAAAATTTCAGAATTGCACCTTGCAATGTGGAGATATTACTGTTTGTGCATTTACAATATTCATTGATTTTTGCCATTGAAAAACGTCCAGAAATGTTTGAAGCTACTGACTGAATGAAAGGAGCTGGCATCTCACTCTCTTTGAATCTTCTTTATCATGCTAGGATTAGCAGGAAAAAGCAAAAAATTTCAGAATTGCACCTTGCAATGTGGAGATATTACTGTTTGTGCATTTACAATATTCATTGATTTTTGCCATTGAAAAACGTCCAGAAATGTTTGAAGCTACTGACTGAATGAAAGGAGCTGGCATCTCACTCTCTTTGAATCTTCTTTATCATGCTAGGATTAGCAGGAAAAAGCAAAAAATTTCAGAATTGCACCTTGCAATGTGGAGATATTACTGTTTGTGCATTTACAATATTCATTGATTTTTGCCATTGAAAAACATCATGTTATTCATATACCAGAAATGTTTGAAGCTACTGACTGAATGAAAGGAGCTGGCATCTCACTCTCTTTGAATCTTCTTTATCATGCTAGGATTAACAGGAAAAAGCAAAAAATTTCAGAATTGCACCTTGCAATGTGGAGATATTACTGTTTGTGCATTTACAATATTCATTGATTTTTGCCATTGAAAAACGTCCAGAAATGTTTGAAGCTACTGACTGAATGAAAGGAGCTGGCATCTCACTCTCTTTGAATCTTCTTTATCATGCTAGGATTAACAGGAAAAAGCAAAAAATTTCAGAATTGCACCTTGCAATGTGGAGATATTACTGTTTGTGCATTTACAATATTCATTGATTTTTGCCATTGAAAAACGTCCAGAAATGTTTGAAGCTACTGACTGAATGAAAGGAGCTGGCATCTCACTCTCTTTGAATCTTCTTTATCATGCTAGGATTAGCAGGAAAAAGCAAAAAATTTCAGAATTGCACCTTGCAATGTGGAGATATTACTGTTTGTGCATTTACAATATTCATTGATTTTTGCCATTGAAAAACATCCAGAAATGTTTGAAGCTACTGACTGAATGAAAGGAGCTGGCATCTCACTCTCTTTGAATCTTCTTTATCATGCTAGGATTAGCAGGAAAAAGCAAAAAATTTCAGAATTGCACCTTGCAATGTGGAGATATTACTGTTTGTGCATTTACAATATTCATTGATTTTTGCCATTGAAAAACGTCCAGAAATGTTTGAAGCTACTGACTGAATGAAAGGAGCTGGCATCTCACTCTCTTTGAATCTTTATCATGCTAGGATTAGCAGGAAAAAGCAAAAAATTTCAGAATTGCACCTTGCAATGTGGAGATATTACTGTTTGTGCATTTACAATATTCATTGATTTTTGCCATTGAAAAACATGTTTTTCATATACCAGAAATGTTTGAAGCTACTGACTGAATGAAAGGAGCTGGCATCTCACTCTCTTTGAATCTTCTTTATCATGCTAGGATTAGCAGGAAAAAGAAAAAAATTTCAGAATTGCACCTTACAATGTGGAGATATTACTGTTTGTGCATTTACAATATTCATTGATTTTTGCCATTGAAAAACATGTTTTTCATATACCAGAAATGTTTGAAGCTACTGACTGAATGAAAGGAGCTGGCATCTCACTCTCTTTGAATCTTCTTTATCATGCTAGGATTAGCAGGAAAAAGCAAAAAATTTCAGAATTGCACCTTGCAATGTGGAGATATTACTGTTTGTGCATTTACAATATTCATTGATTTTTGCCATTGAAAAACATGTTTTTCATATACCAGAAATGTTTGAAGCTACTGACTGAATGAAAGGAGCTGGCATCTCACTCTCTTTGAATCTTCTTTATCATGCTAGGATTAGCAGGAAAAAGCAAAAAATTTCAGAATTGCACCTTGCAATGTGGAGATATTACTGTTTGTGCATTTACAATATTCATTGATTTTTGCCATTGAAAAACATGTTTTTCATATACCAGAAATGTTTGAAGCTACTGACTGAATGAAAGGAGCTGGCATCTCACTCTCTTTGAATCTTCTTTATCATGCTAGGATTAGCAGGAAAAAGCAAAAAATTTCAGAATTGCACCTTGCAATGTGGAGATATTACTGTTTGTGCATTTACAATATTCATTGATTTTTGCCATTGAAAAACATGTTTTTCATATACCAGAAATGTTTGAAGCTACTGACTGAATGAAAGGAGCTGGCATCTCACTCTCTTTGAATCTTCTTTATCATGCTAGGATTAACAGGAAAAAGCAAAAAATTTCAGAATTGCACCTTGCAATGTGGAGATATTACTGTTTGTGCATTTACAATATTCATTGATTTTTGCCATTGAAAAACGTCCAGAAATGTTTGAAGCTACTGACTGAATGAAAGGAGCTGGCATCTCACTCTCTTTGAATCTTCTTTATCATGCTAGGATTAGCAGGAAAAAGCAAAAAATTTCAGAATTGCACCTTGCAATGTGGAGATATTACTGTTTGTGCATTTACAATATTCATTGATTTTTGCCATTGAAAAACATGTTTTTCATATACCAGAAATGTTTGAAGCTACTGACTGAATGAAAGGAGCTGGCATCTCACTCTCTTTGAATCTTCTTTATCCTGCTAGGATTAGCAGGAAAAAGCAAAAAATTTCAGAATTGCACCTTGCAATGTGGAGATATTACTGTTTGTGCATTTACAATATTCATTGATTTTTGCCATTGAAAAACGTCCAGAAATGTTTGAAGCTACTGACTGAATGAAAGGAGCTGGCATCTCACTCTCTTTGAATCTTCTTTATCATGCTAGGATTAGCAGGAAAAAGCAAAAAATTTCAGAATTGCACCTTGCAATGTGGAGATATTACTGTTTGTGCATTTACAATATTCATTGATTTTTGCCATTGAAAAACGTCCAGAAATGTTTGAAGCTACTGACTGAATGAAAGGAGCTGGCATCTCACTCTCTTTGAATCTTCTTTATCATGCTAGGATTAGCAGGAAAAAGCAAAAAATTTCAGAATTGCACCTTGCAATGTGGAGATATTACTGTTTGTGCATTTACAATATTCATTGATTTTTGCCATTGAAAAACATCATGTTATTCATATACCAGAAATGTTTGAAGCTACTGACTGAATGAAAGGAGCTGGCATCTCACTCTCTTTGAATCTTCTTTATCATGCTAGGATTAACAGGAAAAAGCAAAAAATTTCAGAATTGCACCTTGCAATGTGGAGATATTACTGTTTGTGCATTTACAATATTCATTGATTTTTGCCATTGAAAAACGTCCAGAAATGTTTGAAGCTACTGACTGAATGAAAGGAGCTGGCATCTCACTCTCTTTGAATCTTCTTTATCATGCTAGGATTAACAGGAAAAAGCAAAAAATTTCAGAATTGCACCTTGCAATGTGGAGATATTACTGTTTGTGCATTTACAATATTCATTGATTTTTGCCATTGAAAAACGTCCAGAAATGTTTGAAGCTACTGACTGAATGAAAGGAGCTGGCATCTCACTCTCTTTGAATCTTCTTTATCATGCTAGGATTAGCAGGAAAAAGCAAAAAATTTCAGAATTGCACCTTGCAATGTGGAGATATTACTGTTTGTGCATTTACAATATTCATTGATTTTTGCCATTGAAAAACGTCCAGAAATGTTTGAAGCTACTGACTGAATGAAAGGAGCTGGCATCTCACTCTCTTTGAATCTTCTTTATCATGCTAGGATTAGCAGGAAAAAGCAAAAAATTTCAGAATTGCACCTTGCAATGTGGAGATATTACTGTTTGTGCATTTACAATATTCATTGATTTTTGCCATTGAAAAACGTCCAGAAATGTTTGAAGCTACTGACAATGAAAGGAGCTGGCATCTCACTCTTTGAATCTTTATCATGCTAGGATTAGCAGGAAAAAGCAAAAAATTTCAGAATTGCACCTTGCAATGTGGAGATATTACTGTTTGTGCATTTACAATATTCATTGATTTTTGCCATTGAAAAACATGTTTTTCATATACCAGAAATGTTTGAAGCTACTGACTGAATGAAAGGAGCTGGCATCTCACTCTCTTTGAATCTTCTTTATCATGCTAGGATTAGCAGGAAAAAGAAAAAAATTTCAGAATTGCACCTTGCAATGTGGAGATATTACTGTTTGTGCATTTACAATATTCATTGATTTTTGCCATTGAAAAACATGTTTTTCATATACCAGAAATGTTTGAAGCTACTGACTGAATGAAAGGCGCTGGCATCTCACTCTCTTTGAATCTTCTTTATCATGCTAGGATTAGCAGGAAAAAGCAAAAAATTTCAGAATTGCACCTTGCAATGTGGAGATATTACTGTTTGTGCATTTACAATATTCATTGATTTTTGCCATTGAAAAAACATGTTTTTCATATACCAGAAATATTTGAAGCTACTGACTGAATGAAAGGAGCTGGCATCTCACTCTCTTTGAATCTTCTTTATCATGCTAGGATTAGCAGGAAAAAGCAAAAAATTTCAGAATTGCACCTTGCAATGTGGAGATATTACTGTTTGTGCATTTACAATATTCATTGATTTTTGCCATTGAAAAACATGTTTTTCATATACCAGAAATGTTTGAAGCTACTGACTGAATGAAAGGAGCTGGCATCTCACTCTCTTTGAATCTTCTTTATCATGCTAGGATTAACAGGAAAAAGCAAAAAATTTCAGAATTGCACCTTGCAATGTGGAGATATTACTGTTTGTGCATTTACAATATTCATTGATTTTTGCCATTGAAAAACGTCCAGAAATGTTTGAAGCTTCTGACTGAATGAAAGGAGCTGGCATCTCACTCTCTTTGAATCTTCTTTATCATGCTAGGATTAGCAGGAAAAAGCAAAAAATTTCAGAATTGCACCTTGCAATGTGGAGATATTACTGTTTGTGCATTTACAATATTCATTGATTTTTGCCATTGAAAAACATGTTTTTCATATACCAGAAATGTTTGAAGCTACTGACTGAATGAAAGGAGCTGGCATCTCACTCTCTTTGAATCTTCTTTATCATGCTAGGATTAGCAGGAAAAAGCAAAAAATTTCAGAATTGCACCTTGCAATGTGGAGATATTACTGTTTGTGCATTTACAATATTCATTGATTTTTGCCATTGAAAAACATGTTTTTCATATACCAGAAATGTTTGAAGCTACTGACTGAATGAAAGGAGCTGGCATCTCACTCTCTTTGAATCTTCTTTATCATGCTAGGATTAGCAGGAAAAAGCAAAAAATTTCAGAATTGCACCTTGCAATGTGGAGATATTACTGTTTGTGCATTTACAATATTTATTGATTTTTGCCATTGAAAAACATGGTTTTCATATACCAGAAATGTTTGAAGCTACTGACTGAATGAAAGGAGCTGGCATCTCACTCTCTTTGAATCTTCTTTATCATGCTAGGATTAGCAGGAAAAAGCAAAAAATTTCAGAATTGCACCTTGCAATGTGGAGATATTACTGTTTGTGCATTTACAATATTCATTGATTTTTGCCATTGAAAAACATGTTTTTCATATACCAGAAATGTTTGAAGCTACTGACTGAATGAAAGGAGCTGGCATCTCACTCTCTTTGAATCTTCTTTATCATGCTAGGATTAACAGGAAAAAGCAAAAAATTTCAGAATTGCACCTTGCAATGTGGAGATATTACTGTTTGTGCATTTACAATATTCATTGATTTTAGCCATTGAAAAACGTCCAGAAATGTTTGAAGCTACTGACTGAATGAAAGGAGCTGGCATCTCACTCTCTTTGAATCTTCTTTATCATGCTAGGATTAGCAGGAAAAAGCAAAAAATTTCAGAATTGCACCTTGCAATGTGGAGATATTACTGTTTGTGCATTTACAATATTCATTGATTTTTGCCATTGAAAAACATGTTTTTCATATACCAGAAATGTTTGAAGCTACTGACTGAATGAAAGGAGCTGGCATCTCACTCTCTTTGAATCTTCTTTATCCTGCTAGGATTAGCAGGAAAAAGCAAAAAATTTCAGAATTGCACCTTGCAATGTGGAGATATTACTGTTTGTGCATTTACAATATTCATTGATTTTTGCCATTGAAAAACGTCCAGAAATGTTTGAAGCTACTGACTGAATGAAAGGAGCTGGCATCTCACTCTCTTTGAATCTTCTTTATCCTGCTAGGATTAGCAGGAAAAAGCAAAAAATTTCAGAATTGCACCTTGCAATGTGGAGATATTACTGTTTGTGCATTTACAATATTCATTGATTTTTGCCATTGAAAAACGTCCAGAAATGTTTGAAGCTACTGACTGAATGAAAGGAGCTGGCATCTCACTCTCTTTGAATCTTCTTTATCATGCTAGGATTAGCAGGAAAAAGCAAAAAATTTCAGAATTGCACCTTGCAATGTGGAGATATTACTGTTTGTGCATTTACAATATTCATTGATTTTTGCCATTGAAAAACGTCCAGAAATGTTTGAAGCTACTGACTGAATGAAAGGAGCTGGCATCTCACTCTCTTTGAATCTTCTTTATCATGCTAGGATTAGCAGGAAAAAGCAAAAAATTTCAGAATTGCACCTTGCAATGTGGAGATATTACTGTTTGTGCATTTACAATATTCATTGATTTTTGCCATTGAAAAACGTCCAGAAATGTTTGAAGCTACTGACTGAATGAAAGGAGCTGGCATCTCACTCTCTTTGAATCTTCTTTATCATGCTAGGATTAGCAGGAAAAAGCAAAAAATTTGAGAATTGCACCTTGCAATGTGGAGATATTACTGTTTGTGCATTTACAATATTCATTGATTTTTGCCATTGAAAAACGTCCAGAAATGTTTGAAGCTACTGACTGAATGAAAGGAGCTGGCATCTCACTCTCTTTGAATCTTCTTTATCATGCTAGGATTAGCAGGAAAAAGCAAAAAATTTCAGAATTGCACCTTGCAATGTGGAGATATTACTGTTTGTGCATTTACAATATTCATTGATTTTTGCCATTGAAAAACGTCCAAAAATGTTTGAAGCTACTGACTGAATGAAAGGAGCTGGCATCTCACTCTCTTTGAATCTTTATCATGCTAGGATTAGCAGGAAAAAGCAAAAAATTTCAGAATTGCACCTTGCAATGTGGAGATATTACTGTTTGTGCATTTACAATATTCATTGATTTTTGCCATTGAAAAACATGTTTTTCATATACCAGAAATGTTTGAAGCTACTGACTGAATGAAAGGAGCTGGCATCTCACTCTCTTTGAATCTTCTTTATCATGCTAGGATTAGCAGGAAAAAGAAAAAAATTTCAGAATTGCACCTTGCAATGTGGAGATATTACTGTTTGTGCATTTACAATATTCATTGATTTTTGCCATTGAAAAACATGTTTTTCATATACCAGAAATGTTTGAAGCTACTGACTGAATGAAAGGAGCTGGCATCTCACTCTCTTTGAATCTTCTTTATCATGCTAGGATTAGCAGGAAAAAGCAAAAAATTTCAGAATTGCACCTTGCAATGTGGAGATATTACTGTTTGTGCATTTACAATATTCATTGATTTTTGCCATTGAAAAACATGTTTTTCATATACCAGAAATGTTTGAAGCTACTGACTGAATGAAAGGAGCTGGCATCTCACTCTCTTTGAATCTTCTTTATCATGCTAGGATTAACAGGAAAAAGCAAAAAATTTCAGAATTGCACCTTGCAATGTGGAGATATTACTGTTTGTGCATTTACAATATTCATTGATTTTTGCCATTGAAAAACATCCAGAAATGTTTGAAGCTACTGACTGAATGAAAGGAGCTGGCATCTCACTCTCTTTGAATCTTTATCATGCTAGGATTAGCAGGAAAAAGCAAAAAATTTCAGAATTGCACCTTGCAATATGGAGATATTACTGTTTGTGCATTTACAATATTCATTGATTTTTGCCATTGAAAAACATGTTTTTCATATACCAGAAATGTTTGAAGCTACTGACTGAATGAAAGGAGCTGGCATCTCACTCTCTTTGAATCTTCTTTATCATGCTAGGATTAGCAGGAAAAAGCAAAAAATTTCAGAATTGCACCTTGCAATGTGGAGATATTACTGTTTGTGCATTTACAATATTCATTGATTTTTGCCATTGAAAAACATGTTTTTCATATACCAGAAATGTTTGAAGCTACTGACTGAATGAAAGGAGCTGGCATCTCACTCTCTTTGAATCTTCTTTATCATGCTAGGATTAGCAGGAAAAAGCAAAAAATTTCAGAATTGCACCTTGCAATGTGGAGATATTACTGTTTGTGCATTTACAATATTCATTGATTTTTGCCATTGAAAAACATGTTTTTCATATACCAGAAATGTTTGAAGCTACTGACTGAATGAAAGGAGCTGGCATCTCACTCTCTTTGAATCTTCTTTATCATGCTAGGATTAGCAGGAAAAAGCAAAAAATTTCAGAATTGCACCTTGCAATGTGGAGATATTACTGTTTGTGCATTTACAATATTCACTGATTTTTGCCATTGAAAAACATGTTTTTCATATAGCAGAAATGTTTGAAGCTACTGACTGAATGAAAGGAGCTGGCATCTCACTCTCTTTGAATCTTCTTTATCATGCTAGGATTAACAGGAAAAAGCAAAAAATTTCAGAATTGCACCTTGCAATGTGGAGATATTACTGTTTGTGCATTTACAATATTCATTGATTTTTGCCATTGAAAAACGTCCAGAAATGTTTGAAGCTACTGACTGAATGAAAGGAGCTGGCATCTCACTCTCTTTGAATCTTCTTTATCATGCTAGGATTAGCAGGAAAAAGCAAAAAATTTCAGAATTGCACCTTGCAATGTGGAGATATTACTGTTTGTGCATTTACAATATTCATTGATTTTTGCCATTGAAAAACATGTTTTTCATATACCAGAAATGTTTGAAGCTACTGACTGAATGAAAGGAGCTGGCATCTCACTCTCTTTGAATCTTCTTTATCATGCTAGGATTAGCAGGAAAAAGCAAAAAATTTCAGAATTGCACCTTGCAATGTGGAGATATTACTGTTTGTGCATTTACAATATTCATTGATTTTTGCCATTGAAAAACATGTTTTTCATATACCAGAAATGTTTGAAGCTACTGACTGAATGAAAGGAGCTGGCATCTCACTCTCTTTGAATCTTCTTTATCATGCTAGGATTAACAGGAAAAAGCAAAAAATTTCAGAATTGCACCTTGCAATGTGGAGATATTACTGTTTGTGCATTTACAATATTCATTGATTTTTGCCATTGAAAAACGTCCAGAAATGTTTGAAGCTACTGACTGAATGAAAGGAGCTGGCATCTCACTCTCTTTGAATCTTCTTTATCATGCTAGGATTAGCAGGAAAAAGCAAAAAATTTCAGAATTGCACCTTGCAATGTGGAGATATTACTGTTTGTGCATTTACAATATTCATTGATTTTTGCCATTGAAAAACATGTTTTTCATATACCAGAAATGTTTGAAGCTACTGACTGAATGAAAGGAGCTGGCATCTCACTCTCTTTGAATCTTTATCCTGCTAGGATTAGCAGGAAAAAGCAAAAAATTTCAGAATTGCACCTTGCAATGTGGAGATATTACTGTTTGTGCATTTACAATATTCATTGATTTTTGCCATTGAAAAACGTCCAGAAATGTTTGAAGCTACTGACTGAATGAAAGGAGCTGGCATCTCACTCTCTTTGAATCTTCTTTATCATGCTAGGATTAGCAGGAAAAAGCAAAAAATTTCAGAATTGCACCTTGCAATGTGGAGATATTACTGTTTGTGCATTTACAATATTCATTGATTTTTGCCATTGAAAAACGTCCAGAAATGTTTGAAGCTACTGACTGAATGAAAGGAGCTGGCATCTCACTCTCTTTGAATCTTCTTTATCATGCTAGGATTAGCAGGAAAAAGCAAAAAATTTCAGAATTGCACCTTGCAATGTGGAGATATTACTGTTTGTGCATTTACAATATTCATTGATTTTTGCCATTGAAAAACATCATGTTATTCATATACCAGAAATGTTTGAAGCTACTGACTGAATGAAAGGAGCTGGCATCTCACTCTCTTTGAATCTTCTTTATCATGCTAGGATTAACAGGAAAAAGCAAAAAATTTCAGAATTGCACCTTGCAATGTGGAGATATTACTGTTTGTGCATTTACAATATTCATTGATTTTTGCCATTGAAAAACGTCCAGAAATGTTTGAAGCTACTGACTGAATGAAAGGAGCTGGCATCTCACTCTCTTTGAATCTTCTTTATCATGCTAGGATTAACAGGAAAAAGCAAAAAATTTCAGAATTGCACCTTGCAATGTGGAGATATTACTGTTTGTGCATTTACAATATTCATTGATTTTTGCCATTGAAAAACGTCCAGAAATGTTTGAAGCTACTGACTGAATGAAAGGAGCTGGCATCTCACTCTCTTTGAATCTTCTTTATCATGCTAGGATTAGCAGGAAAAAGCAAAAAATTTCAGAATTGCACCTTGCAATGTGGAGATATTACTGTTTGTGCATTTACAATATTCATTGATTTTTGCCATTGAAAAACGTCCAGAAATGTTTGAAGCTACTGACTGAATGAAAGGAGCTGGCATCTCACTCTCTTTGAATCTTCTTTATCATGCTAGGATTAGCAGGAAAAAGCAAAAAATTTCAGAATTGCACCTTGCAATGTGGAGATATTACTGTTTGTGCATTTACAATATTCATTGATTTTTGCCATTGAAAAACGTCCAGAAATGTTTGAAGCTACTGACTGAATGAAAGGAGCTGGCATCTCACTCTCTTTGAATCTTTATCATGCTAGGATTAGCAGGAAAAAGCAAAAAATTTCAGAATTGCACCTTGCAATGTGGAGATATTACTGTTTGTGCATTTACAATATTCATTGATTTTTGCCATTGAAAAACATGTTTTTCATATACCAGAAATGTTTGAAGCTACTGACTGAATGAAAGGAGCTGGCATCTCACTCTCTTTGAATCTTCTTTATCATGCTAGGATTAGCAGGAAAAAGAAAAAAATTTCAGAATTGCACCTTGCAATGTGGAGATATTACTGTTTGTGCATTTACAATATTCATTGATTTTTGCCATTGAAAAACATGTTTTTCATATACCAGAAATGTTTGAAGCTACTGACTGAATGAAAGGAGCTGGCATCTCACTCTCTTTGAATCTTCTTTATCATGCTAGGATTAGCAGGAAAAAGCAAAAAATTTCAGAATTGCACCTTGCAATGTGGAGATATTACTGTTTGTGCATTTACAATATTCATTGATTTTTGCCATTGAAAAACATGTTTTTCATATACCAGAAATGTTTGAAGCTACTGACTGAATGAAAGGAGCTGGCATCTCACTCTCTTTGAATCTTCTTTATCATGCTAGGATTAGCAGGAAAAAGCAAAAAATTTCAGAATTGCACCTTGCAATGTGGAGATATTACTGTTTGTGCATTTACAATATTCATTGATTTTTGCCATTGAAAAACATGTTTTTCATATACCAGAAATGTTTGAAGCTACTGACTGAATGAAAGGAGCTGGCATCTCACTCTCTTTGAATCTTCTTTATCATGCTAGGATTAGCAGGAAAAAGCAAAAAATTTCAGAATTGCACCTTGCAATGTGGAGATATTACTGTTTGTGCATTTACAATATTCATTGATTTTTGCCATTGAAAAACATGTTTTTCATATACCAGAAATGTTTGAAGCTACTGACTGAATGAAAGGAGCTGGCATCTCACTCTCTTTGAATCTTCTTTATCATGCTAGGATTAACAGGAAAAAGCAAAAAATTTCAGAATTGCACCTTGCAATGTGGAGATATTACTGTTTGTGCATTTACAATATTCATTGATTTTTGCCATTGAAAAACGTCCAGAAATGTTTGAAGCTACTGACTGAATGAAAGGAGCTGGCATCTCACTCTCTTTGAATCTTCTTTATCATGCTAGGATTAGCAGGAAAAAGCAAAAAATTTCAGAATTGCACCTTGCAATGTGGAGATATTACTGTTTGTGCATTTACAATATTCATTGATTTTTGCCATTGAAAAACATGTTTTTCATATACCAGAAATGTTTGAAGCTACTGACTGAATGAAAGGAGCTGGCATCTCACTCTCTTTGAATCTTCTTTATCCTGCTAGGATTAGCAGGAAAAAGCAAAAAATTTCAGAATTGCACCTTGCAATGTGGAGATATTACTGTTTGTGCATTTACAATATTCATTGATTTTTGCCATTGAAAAACGTCCAGAAATGTTTGAAGCTACTGATTGAATGAAAGGAGCTGGCATCTCACTCTTTTTGAATCTTCTTTATCATGCTAGGATTAGCAGGAAAAAGCAAAAAATTTCAGAATTGCACCTTGCAATGTGGAGATATTACTGTTTGTGCATTTACAATATTCATTGATTTTTGCCATTGAAAAACGTCCAGAAATGTTTGAAGCTACTGACTGAATGAAAGGAGCTGGCATCTCACTCTCTTTGAATCTTCTTTATCATGCTAGGATTAGCAGGAAAAAGCAAAAAATTTCAGAATTGCACCTTGCAATGTGGAGATATTACTGTTTGTGCATCTACAATATTCATTGATTTTTGCCATTGAAAAACATCATGTTATTCATATACCAGAAATGTTTGAAGCTACTGACTGAATGAAAGGAGCTGGCATCTCACTCTCTTTGAATCTTCTTTATCATGCTAGGATTAACAGGAAAAAGCAAAAAATTTCAGAATTGCACCTTGCAATGTGGAGATATTACTGTTTGTGCATTTACAATATTCATTGATTTTTGCCATTGAAAAACGTCCAGAAATGTTTGAAGCTACTGACTGAATGAAAGGAGCTGGCATCTCACTCTCTTTGAATCTTCTTTATCATGCTAGGATTAACAGGAAAAAGCAAAAAATTTCAGAATTGCACCTTGCAATGTGGAGACATTACTGTTTGTGCATTTACAATATTCATTGATTTTTGCCATTGAAAAACGTCCAGAAATGTTTGAAGCTACTGACTGAATGAAAGGAGCTGGCATCTCACTCTCTTTGAATCTTCTTTATCATGCTAGGATTAGCAGGAAAAAGCAAAAAATTTCAGAATTGCACCTTGCAATGTGGAGATATTACTGTTTGTGCATTTACAATATTCATTGATTTTTGCCATTGAAAAACGTCCAGAAATGTTTGAAGCTACTGACTGAATGAAAGGAGCTGGCATCTCACTCTCTTTGAATCTTCTTTATCATGCTAGGATTAGCAGGAAAAAGCAAAAAATTTCAGAATTGCACCTTGCAATGTGGAGATATTACTGTTTGTGCATTTACAATATTCATTGATTTTTGCCATTGAAAAACGTCCAGAAATGTTTGAAGCTACTGACAATGAAAGGAGCTGGCATCTCACTCTTTGAATCTTTATCATGCTAGGATTAGCAGGAAAAAGCAAAAAATTTCAGAATTGCACCTTGCAATGTGGAGATATTACTGTTTGTGCATTTACAATATTCATTGATTTTTGCCATTGAAAAACATGTTTTTCATATACCAGAAATGTTTGAAGCTACTGACTGAATGAAAGGAGCTGGCATCTCACTCTCTTTGAATCTTCTTTATCATGCTAGGATTAGCAGGAAAAAGAAAAAAATTTCAGAATTGCACCTTGCAATGTGGAGATATTACTGTTTGTGCATTTACAATATTCATTGATTTTTGCCATTGAAAAACATGTTTTTCATATACCAGAAATGTTTGAAGCTACTGACTGAATGAAAGGAGCTGGCATCTCACTCTCTTTGAATCTTCTTTATCATGCTAGGATTAGCAGGAAAAAGCAAAAAATTTCAGAATTGCACCTTGCAATGTGGAGATATTACTGTTTGTGCATTTACAATATTCATTGATTTTTGCCATTGAAAAACATGTTTTTCATATACCAGAAATGTTTGAAGCTACTGACTGAATGAAAGGAGCTGGCATCTCACTCTCTTTGAATCTTCTTTATCATGCTAGGATTAACAGGAAAAAGCAAAAAATTTCAGAATTGCACCTTGCAATGTGGAGATATTACTGTTTGTGCATTTACAATATTCATTGATTTTTGCCATTGAAAAACGTCCAGAAATGTTTGAAGCTACTGACTGAATGAAAGGAGCTGGCATCTCACTCTCTTTGAATCTTCTTTATCATGCTAGGATTAGCAGGAAAAAGCAAAAAATTTCAGAATTGCACCTTGCAATGTGGAGATATTACTGTTTGTGCATTTACAATATTCATTGATTTTTGCCATTGAAAAACATGTTTTTCATATACCAGAAATGTTTGAAGCTACTGACTGAATGAAAGGAGCTGGCATCTCACTCTCTTTGAATCTTCTTTATCATGCTAGGATTAGCAGGAAAAAGCAAAAAATTTCAGAATTGCACCTTGCAATGTGGAGATATTACTGTTTGTGCATTTACAATATTCATTGATTTTTGCCATTGAAAAACATGTTTTTCATATACCAGAAATGTTTGAAGCTACTGACTGAATGAAAGGAGCTGGCATCTCACTCTCTTTGAATCTTCTTTATCATGCTAGGATTAGCAGGAAAAAGCAAAAAATTTCAGAATTGCACCTTGCAATGTGGAGATATTACTGTTTGTGCATTTACAATATTCATTGATTTTTGCCATTGAAAAACATGTTTTTCATATACCAGAAATGTTTGAAGCTACTGACTGAATGAAAGGAGCTGGCATCTCACTCTCTTTGAATCTTCTTTATCATGCTAGGATTAGCAGGAAAAAGCAAAAAATTTCAGAATTGCACCTTGCAATGTGGAGATATTACTGTTTGTGCATTTACAATATTCATTGATTTTTGCCATTGAAAAACATGTTTTTCATATACCAGAAATGTTTGAAGCTACTGACTGAATGAAAGGAGCTGGCATCTCACTCTCTTTGAATCTTCTTTATCATGCTAGGATTAACAGGAAAAAGCAAAAAATTTCAGAATTGCACCTTGCAATGTGGAGATATTACTGTTTGTGCATTTACAATATTCATTGATTTTTGCCATTGAAAAACGTCCAGAAATGTTTGAAGCTACTGACTGAATGAAAGGAGCTGGCATCTCACTCTCTTTGAATCTTCTTTATCATGCTAGGATTAGCAGGAAAAAGCAAAAAATTTCAGAATTGCACCTTGCAATGTGGAGATATTACTGTTTGTGCATTTACAATATTCATTGATTTTTGCCATTGAAAAACATGTTTTTCATATACCAGAAATGTTTGAAGCTACTGACTGAATGAAAGGAGCTGGCATCTCACTCTCTTTGAATCTTCTTTATCCTGCTAGGATTAGCAGGAAAAAGCAAAAAATTTCAGAATTGCACCTTGCAATGTGGAGATATTACTGTTTGTGCATTTACAATATTCATTGATTTTTGCCATTGAAAAACGTCCAGAAATGTTTGAAGCTACTGACTGAATGAAAGGAGCTGGCATCTCACTCTCTTTGAATCTTCTTTATCCTGCTAGGATTAGCAGGAAAAAGCAAAAAATTTCAGAATTGCACCTTGCAATGTGGAGATATTACTGTTTGTGCATTTACAATATTCATTGATTTTTGCCATTGAAAAACGTCCAGAAATGTTTGAAGCTACTGACTGAATGAAAGGAGCTGGCATCTCACTCTCTTTGAATCTTCTTTATCATGCTAGGATTAGAAGGAAAAAGCAAAAAATTTCAGAATTGCACCTTGCAATGTGGAGATATTACTGTTTGTGCATTTACAATATTCATTGATTTTTGCCATTGAAAAACGTCCAGAAATGTTTGAAGCTACTGACTGAATGAAAGGAGCTGGCATCTCACTCTCTTTGAATCTTCTTTATCATGCTAGGATTAGCAGGAAAAAGCAAAAAATTTCAGAATTGCACCTTGCAATGTGGAGATATTACTGTTTGTGCATTTACAATATTCATTGATTTTTGCCATTGAAAAACGTCCAGAAATGTTTGAAGCTACTGACTGAATGAAAGGAGCTGGCATCTCACTCTCTTTGAATCTTCTTTATCATGCTAGGATTAGCAGGAAAAAGCAAAAAATTTGAGAATTGCACCTTGCAATGTGGAGATATTACTGTTTGTGCATTTACAATATTCATTGATTTTTGCCATTGAAAAACGTCCAGAAATGTTTGAAGCTACTGACTGAATGAAAGGAGCTGGCATCTCACTCTCTTTGAATCTTCTTTATCATGCTAGGATTAGCAGGAAAAAGCAAAAAATTTCAGAATTGCACCTTGCAATGTGGAGATATTACTGTTTGTGCATTTACAATATTCATTGATTTTTGCCATTGAAAAACGTCCAAAAATGTTTGAAGCTACTGACTGAATGAAAGGAGCTGGCATCTCACTCTCTTTGAATCTTTATCATGCTAGGATTAGCAGGAAAAAGCAAAAAATTTCAGAATTGCACCTTGCAATGTGGAGATATTACTGTTTGTGCATTTACAATATTCATTGATTTTTGCCATTGAAAAACATGTTTTTCATATACCAGAAATGTTTGAAGCTACTGACTGAATGAAAGGAGCTGGCATCTCACTCTCTTTGAATCTTCTTTATCATGCTAGGATTAGCAGGAAAAAGAAAAAAATTTCAGAATTGCACCTTGCAATGTGGAGATATTACTGTTTGTGCATTTACAATATTCATTGATTTTTGCCATTGAAAAACATGTTTTTCATATACCAGAAATGTTTGAAGCTACTGACTGAATGAAAGGAGCTGGCATCTCACTCTCTTTGAATCTTCTTTATCATGCTAGGATTAGCAGGAAAAAGCAAAAAATTTCAGAATTGCACCTTGCAATGTGGAGATATTACTGTTTGTGCATTTACAATATTCATTGATTTTTGCCATTGAAAAACATGTTTTTCATATACCAGAAATGTTTGAAGCTACTGACTGAATGAAAGGAGCTGGCATCTCACTCTCTTTGAATCTTCTTTATCATGCTAGGATTAGCAGGGAAAAGCAAAAAATTTCAGAATTGCACCTTGCAATGTGGAGATATTACTGTTTGTGCATTTACAATATTCATTGATTTTTGCCATTGAAAAACATGTTTTTCATATACCAGAAATGTTTGAAGCTACTGACTGAATGAAAGGAGCTGGCATCTCACTCTCTTTGAATCTTCTTTATCATGCTAGGATTAACAGGAAAAAGCAAAAAATTTCAGAATTGCACCTTGCAATGTGGAGATATTACTGTTTGTGCATTTACAATATTCATTGATTTTTGCCATTGAAAAACGTCCAGAAATGTTTGAAGCTACTGACTGAATGAAAGGAGCTGGCATCTCACTCTCTTTGAATCTTCTTTATCATGCTAGGATTAGCAGGAAAAAGCAAAAAATTTCAGAATTGCACCTTGCAATGTGGAGATATTACTGTTTGTGCATTTACAATATTCATTGATTTTTGCCATTGAAAAACATGTTTTTCATATACCAGAAATGTTTGAAGCTACTGACTGAATGAAAGGAGCTGGCATCTCACTCTCTTTGAATCTTCTTTATCATGCTAGGATTAGCAGGAAAAAGCAAAAAATTTCAGAATTGCACCTTGCAATGTGGAGATATTACTGTTTGTGCATTTACAATATTCATTGATTTTTGCCATTGAAAAACATGTTTTTCATATACCAGAAATGTTTGAAGCTACTGACTGAATGAAAGGAGCTGGCATCTCACTCTCTTTGAATCTTCTTTATCATGCTAGGATTAGCAGGAAAAAGCAAAAAATTTCAGAATTGCACCTTGCAATGTGGAGATATTACTGTTTGTGCATTTACAATATTCATTGATTTTTGCCATTGAAAAACATGTTTTTCATATACCAGAAATGTTTGAAGCTACTGACTGAATGAAAGGAGCTGGCATCTCACTCTCTTTGAATCTTCTTTATCATGCTAGGATTAGCAGGAAAAAGCAAAAAATTTCAGAATTGCACCTTGCAATGTGGAGATATTACTGTTTGTGCATTTACAATATTCATTGATTTTTGCCATTGAAAAACATGTTTTTCATATACCAGAAATGTTTGAAGCTACTGACTGAATGAAAGGAGCTGGCATCTCACTCTCTTTGAATCTTCTTTATCCTGCTAGGATTAGCAGGAAAAAGCAAAAAATTTCAGAATTGCACCTTGCAATGTGGAGATATTACTGTTTGTGCATTTACAATATTCATTGATTTTTGCCATTGAAAAACGTCCAGAAATGTTTGAAGCTACTGACTGAATGAAAGGAGCTGGCATCTCACTCTCTTTGAATCTTCTTTATCCTGCTAGGATTAGCAGGAAAAAGCAAAAAATTTCAGAATTGCACCTTGCAATGTGGAGATATTACTGTTTGTGCATTTACAATATTCATTGATTTTTGCCATTGAAAAACGTCCAGAAATGTTTGAAGCTACTGACTGAATGAAAGGAGCTGGCATCTCACTCTCTTTGAATCTTCTTTATCATGCTAGGATTAGCAGGAAAAAGCAAAAAATTTCAGAATTGCACCTTGCAATGTGGAGATATTACTGTTTGTGCATTTACAATATTCATTGATTTTTGCCATTGAAAAACGTCCAGAAATGTTTGAAGCTACTGACTGAATGAAAGGAGCTGGCATCTCACTCTCTTTGAATCTTCTTTATCATGCTAGGATTAGCAGGAAAAAGCAAAAAATTTCAGAATTGCACCTTGCAATGTGGAGATATTACTGTTTGTGCATTTACAATATTCATTGATTTTTGCCATTGAAAAACGTCCAGAAATGTTTGAAGCTACTGACTGAATGAAAGGAGCTGGCATCTCACTCTCTTTGAATCTTCTTTATCATGCTAGGATTAGCAGGAAAAAGCAAAAAATTTGAGAATTGCACCTTGCAATGTGGAGATATTACTGTTTGTGCATTTACAATATTCATTCTTTTTTGCCATTGAAAAACGTCCAGAAATGTTTGAAGCTACTGACTGAATGAAAGGAGCTGGCATCTCACTCTCTTTGAATCTTCTTTATCATGCTAGGATTAGCAGGAAAAAGCAAAAAATTTCAGAATTGCACCTTGCAATGTGGAGATATTACTGTTTGT
>NW_027366444.1:0-72494 GCF_046119375.1 Phyllobates terribilis
AAAACATGTTTTTCAATGGCAAAAATCAATGAATATTGTAAATGCACAAACAGTAATATCTCCACATTGCAAGGTGCAATTCTGAAATTTTTTGCTTTTTCCTGCTAATCCTAGCATGATAAAGAAGATTCAAAGAGAGTGAGATGCCAGCTCCTTTCATTCAGTCAGTAGCTTCAAACATTTCTGGTATATGAATAACATGATGTTTTTCAATGGCAAAAATCAATGAATATTGTAAATGCACAAACAGTAATATCTCCACATTGCAAGGTGCAATTCTGAAATTTTTGCTTTTTCCTGCTAATCCTAGCATGATAAAGAAGATTCAAAGAGAGTGAGATGCCAGCTCTTTTCATTCAGTCAGTAGCTTCAAACATTTCTGGAGGATTAACATATGATTTTTCAATGGCAAAAATCAATGAATATTGTAAATGCACAAACAGTAATATCTCCACATTGCAAGGTGCAATTCTGAAATTTTTTGCTTTTTCCTGCTAATCCTAGCATGATAAAGAAGATTCAAAGAGAGTGAGATGCCAGCTCCTTTCATTCAGTCAGTAGCTTCAAACATTTCTGGTATATGAAAAACGTTTTTCAATGGCAAAAATCAATGAATATTGTAAATGCACAAACAGTAATATCTCCACATTGCAAGGTGCAATTCTGAAATTTTTTGCTTCTTCCTGCTAATCCTAGCATGATAAAGAAGATTCAAAGAGAGTGAGATGCCAGCTCCTTTCATTCAGTCAGTAGCTTCAAACATTTCTGGTATATGAAAACGTTTTTCAATGGCAAAAATCAATGAATATTGTAAATGCACAAACAGTAATATCTCCACATTGCAAGGTGCAATTCTGAAATTTTTTGCTTTTTCCTGTTAATCCTAGCATGATAAAGAAGATTCAAAGAGAGTGAGATGCCAGCTCCTTTCATTCAGTCAGTAGCTTCAAACATTTCTGGTATATGAAAAACATGTTTTTCAATGGCAAAAATCAATGAATATTGTAAATGCACAAACAGTAATATCTCCACATTGCAAGGTGCAATTCTGAAATTTTTTGCTTTTTCCTGCTAATCCTAGCATGATAAAGAAGATTCAAAGAGAGTGAGATGCCAGCTCCTTTCATTCAGTCAGTAGCTTCAAACATTTCTGGTATATGAATAACATGATGTTTTTCAATGGCAAAAATCAATGAATATTGTAAATGCACAAACAGTAATATCTCCACATTGCAAGGTGCAATTCTGACATTTTTTGCTTTTTCCTGCTAATCCTAGCATGATAAAGAAGATTCAAAGAGAGTGAGATGCCAGCTCCTTTCATTCAGTCAGTAGCTTCAAACATTTCTGGTATATGATAACAGTTTTTCAATGGCAAAAATCAATGAATATTGTAAATGCACAAACAGTAATATCTCCACATTGCAAGGTGCAATTCTGAAATTTTTTGCTTTTCCTGCTAATCCTAGCATGATAAAGAAGATTCAAAGAGAGTGAGATGCCAGCTCTTTTCATTCAGTCAGTAGCTTCAAACATTTCTGGACGTTTTTCAATGGCAAAAATCAATGAATATTGTAAATGCACAAACAGTAATATCTCCACATTGCAAGGTGCAATTCTGAAATTTTTTGCTTTTTCCTGCTAATCCTAGCATGATAAAGAAGATTCAAAGAGAGTGAGATGCCAGCTCCTTTCATTCAGTCAGTAGCTTCAAACATTTCTGGTATATGAAAAACATTTTTCAATGGCAAAAATCAATGAATATTGTAAATGCACAAACAGTAATATCTCCACATTGCAAGGTGCAATTCTGAAATTTTTTGCTTCTTCCTGCTAATCCTAGCATGATAAAGAAGATTCAAAGAGAGTGAGATGCCAGCTCCTTTCATTCAGTCAGTAGCTTCAAACATTTCTGGTATATGAAAAACGTTTTTCAATGGCAAAAATCAATGAATATTGTAAATGCACAAACAGTAATATCTCCACATTGCAAGGTGCAATTCTGAAATTTTTTGCTTCTTCCTGCTAATCCTAGCATGATAAAGAAGATTCAAAGAGAGTGAGATGCCAGCTCCTTTCATTCAGTCAGTAGCTTCAAACATTTCTGGACGTTTTTCAATGGCAAAAATCAATGAATA
Source organism: Phyllobates terribilis (assembly GCF_046119375.1). Taxonomy (NCBI): domain Eukaryota; kingdom Metazoa; phylum Chordata; class Amphibia; order Anura; family Dendrobatidae; genus Phyllobates; species Phyllobates terribilis. The sequence continues at coordinate 2,139 of NW_027366444.1, forward strand.
TTGTAAATGCACAAACAGTAATATCTCCACATTGCAAGGTGCAATTCTGAAATTTTTTGCTTTTTCCTGTTAATCCTAGCATGATAAAGAAGATTCAAAGAGAGTGAGATGCCAGCTCCTTTCATTCAGTCAGTAGCTTCAAACATTTCTGGTATATGAAAAACATGTTTTTCAATGGCAAAAATCAATGAATATTGTAAATGCACAAACAGTAATATCTCCACATTGCAAGGTGCAATTCTGAAATTTTTTGCTTTTTCCTGCTAATCCTAGCATGATAAAGAAGATTCAAAGAGAGTGAGATGCCAGCTCCTTTCATTCAGTCAGTAGCTTCAAACATTTCTGGTATATGAATAACATGATGTTTTTCAATGGCAAAAATCAATGAATATTGTAAATGCACAAACAGTAATATCTCCACATTGCAAGGTGCAATTCTGACATTTTTTGCTTTTTCCTGCTAATCCTAGCATGATAAAGAAGATTCAAAGAGAGTGAGATGCCAGCTCCTTTCATTCAGTCAGTAGCTTCAAACATTTCTGGACGTTTTTCAATGGCAAAAATCAATGAATATTGTAAATGCACAAACAGTAATATCTCCACATTGCAAGGTGCAATTCTGAAATTTTTTGCTTTTTCCTGCTAATCCTAGCATGATAAAGAAGATTCAAAGAGAGTGAGATGCCAGCTCTTTTCATTCAGTCAGTAGCTTCAAACATTTCTGGACGTTTTTCAATGGCAAAAATCAATGAATATTGTAAATGCACAAACAGTAATATCTCCACATTGCAAGGTGCAATTCTGAAATTTTTTGCTTTTTCCTGCTAATCCTAGCATGATAAAGAAGATTCAAAGAGAGTGAGATGCCAGCTCCTTTCATTCAGTCAGTAGCTTCAAACATTTCTGGTATATGAAAAACATTTTTCAATGGCAAAAATCAATGAATATTGTAAATGCACAAACAGTAATATCTCCACATTGCAAGGTGCAATTCTGAAATTTTTTGCTTCTTCCTGCTAATCCTAGCATGATAAAGAAGATTCAAAGAGAGTGAGATGCCAGCTCCTTTCATTCAGTCAGTAGCTTCAAACATTTCTGGACGTTTTTCAATGGCAAAAATCAATGAATATTGTAAATGCACAAACAGTAATATCTCCACATTGCAAGGTGCAATTCTGAAATTTTTTGCTTTTTCCTGTTAATCCTAGCATGATAAAGAAGATTCAAAGAGAGTGAGATGCCAGCTCCTTTCATTCAGTCAGTAGCTTCAAACATTTCTGGTATATGAAAAACATGTTTTTCAATGGCAAAAATCAATGAATATTGTAAATGCACAAACAGTAATATCTCCACATTGCAAGGTGAAATTCTGAAATTTTTTGCTTTTTCCTGCTAATCCTAGCATGATAAAGAAGATTCAAAGAGAGTGAGATGCCAGCTCCTTTCATTCAGTCAGTAGCTTCAAACATTTCTGGTATATGAATAACATGATGTTTTTCAATGGCAAAAATCAATGAATATTGTAAATGCACAAACAGTAATATCTCCACATTGCAAGGTGCAATTCTGACATTTTTTGCTTTTTCCTGCTAATCCTAGCATGATAAAGAAGATTCAAAGAGAGTGAGATGCCAGCTCCTTTCATTCAGTCAGTAGCTTCAAACATTTCTGGACGTTTTTCAATGGCAAAAATCAATGAATATTGTAAATGCACAAACAGTAATATCTCCACATTGCAAGGTGCAATTCTGAAATTTTTTGCTTTTTCCTGCTAATCCTAGCATGATAAAGAAGATTCAAAGAGAGTGAGATGCCAGCTCCTTTCATTCAGTCAGTAGCTTCAAACATTTCTGGACGTTTTTCAATGGCAAAAATCAATGAATATTGTATATGCACAAACAGTAATATCTCCACATTGCAAGGTGCAATTCTGAAATTTTTTGCTTTTTCCTGCTAATCCTAGCATGATAAAGAAGATTCAAAGAGAGTGAGATGCCAGCTCCTTTCATTCAGTCAGTAGCTTCAAACATTTCTGGTATATGAAAAACATGTTTTTCAATGGCAAAAATCAATGAATATTGTAAATGCACAAACAGTAATATCTCCACATTGCAAGGTGCAATTCTGAAATTTTTTGCTTTTTCCTGCTAATCCTAGCATGATAAAGAAGATTCAAAGAGAGTGAGATGCCAGCTCCTTTCATTCAGTCAGTAGCTTCAAACATTTCTGGACGTTTTTCAATGGCAAAAATCAATGAATATTGTAAATGCACAAACAGTAATATCTCCACATTGCAAGGTGCAATTCTGAAATTTTTTGCTTTTTCCTGTTAATCCTAGCATGATAAAGAAGATTCAAAGAGAGTGAGATGCCAGCTCCTTTCATTCAGTCAGTAGCTTCAAACATTTCTGGTATATGAAAAACATGTTTTTCAATGGCAAAAATCAATGAATATTGTAAATGCACAAACAGTAATATCTCCACATTGCAAGGTGCAATTCTGAAATTTTTTGCTTTTTCCTGCTAATCCTAGCATGATAAAGAAGATTCAAAGAGAGTGAGATGCCAGCTCCTTTCATTCAGTCAGTAGCTTCAAACATTTCTGGTATATGAATAACATGATGTTTTTCAATGGCAAAAATCAATGAATATTGTAAATGCACAAACAGTAATATCTCCACATTGCAAGGTGCAATTCTGACATTTTTTGCTTTTTCCTGCTAATCCTAGCATGATAAAGAAGATTCAAAGAGAGTGAGATGCCAGCTCCTTTCATTCAGTCAGTAGCTTCAAACATTTCTGGACGTTTTTCAATGGCAAAAATCAATGAATATTGTAAATGCACAAACAGTAATATCTCCACATTGCAAGGTGCAATTCTGAAATTTTTTGCTTTTTCCTGCTAATCCTAGCATGATAAAGAAGATTCAAAGAGAGTGAGATGCCAGCTCTTTTCATTCAGTCAGTAGCTTCAAACATTTCTGGACGTTTTTCAATGGCAAAAATCAATGAATATTGTAAATGCACAAACAGTAATATCTTCACATTGCAAGGTGCAATTCTGAAATTTTTTGCTTTTTCCTGGTAATCCTAGCATGATAAAGAAGATTCAAAGAGAGTGAGATGCCAGCTCCTTTCATTCAGTCAGTAGCTTCAAACATTTCTGGTATATGAAAAACGTTTTTCAATGGCAAAAATCAATGAATATTGTAAATGCACAAACAGTAATATCTCCACATTGCAAGGTGCAATTCTGAAATTTTTTGCTTCTTCCTGCTAATCCTAGCATGATAAAGAAGATTCAAAGAGAGTGAGATGCCAGCTCCTTTCATTCAGTCAGTAGCTTCAAACATTTCTGGACGTTTTTCAATGGCAAAAATCAATGAATATTGTAAATGCACAAACAGTAATATCTCCACATTGCAAGGTTCAATTCTGAAATTTTTTGCTTTTTCCTGCTAATCCTAGCATGATAAAGATTCAAAGAGAGTGAGATGCCAGCTCCTTTCATTCAGTCAGTAGCTTCAAACATTTCTGGTATATGAAAAACATGTTTTTCAATGGCAAAAATCAATGAATATTGTCAATGCACAAACAGTAATATCTCCACATTGCAAGGTGCAATTCTGAAATTTTTTGCTTTTTCCTGCTAATCCTAGCATGATAAAGATGATTCAAAGAGAGTGAGATGCCAGCTCCTTTCATTCAGTCAGTAGCTTCAAACATTTCTGGACGTTTTTCAATGGCAAAAATCAATGAATATTGTAAATGCACAAACAGTAATATCTCCACATTGCAAGGTGCAATTCTGAAATTTTTTGCTTTTTCCTGCTAATCCTAGCATGATAAAGAAGATTCAAAGAGAGTGAGATGCCAGCTCCTTTCATTCAGTCAGTAGCTTCAAACATTTCTGGTATATGAAAACCATGTTTTTCAATGGCAAAAATCAATGAATATTGTAAATGCACAAACAGTAATATCTCCACATTGCAAGGTGCAATTCTGAAATTTTTTGGTTTTTCCTGCTAATCCTAGCATGATAAAGAAGATTCAAAGAGAGTGAGATGCCAGCTCCTTTCATTCAGTCAGTAGCTTCAAACATTTCTGGACGTTTTTCAATGGCAAAAATCAATGAATATTGTAAATGCACAAACAGAAATATCTCCACATTGCAAGGTGCAATTCTGAAATTTTTTGCTTTTTCCTGCTAATCCTAGCATGATAAAGAAGATTCAAAGAGAGTGAGATGCCAGCTCCTGTCATTCAGTCAGTAGCTTCAAACATTTCTGGACGTTTTTCAATGGCAAAAATCAATGAATATTGTAAATGCACAAACAGTAATATCTCCACATTGCAAGGTGCAATTCTGAAATTTTTTGCTTTTTCCTGCTAATCCTAGCATGATAAAGAAGATTCAAAGAGAGTGAGATGCCAGCTCCTTTCATTCAGTCAGTAGCTTCAAACATTTCTGGTATATGAAAAACATGTTTTTCAATGGCAAAAATCAATGAATATTGTAAATGCACAAACAGTAATATCTCCCCATTGCAAGGTGCAATTCTGAAATTTTTTGCTTTTTCCTGCTAATCCTAGCATGATAAAGAAGATTCAAAGAGAGTGAGATGCCAGCTCCTTTCATTCAGTCAGTAGCTTCAAACATTTCTGGTATATGAATAACATGATGTTTTTCAATGGCAAAAATCAATGAATATTGTAAATGCACAAACAGTAATATCTCCACATTGCAAGGTGCAATTCTGAAATTTTTTGCTTTTTCCTGCTAATCCTAGCATGATAAAGAAGATTCAAAGAGAGTGAGATGCCAGCTCCTTTCATTCAGTCAGTAGCTTCAAACATTTCTGGTATATGAAAAACATGTTTTTCAATGGCAAAAATCAATGAATATTGTAAATGCACAAACAGTAATATCTCCACATTGCAAGGTGCAATTCTGAAATTTTTTGCTTTTTCCTGCTAATCCTAGCATGATAAAGAAGATTCAAAGAGAGTGAGATGCCAGCTCCTTTCATTCAGTCAGTAGCTTCAAACATTTCTGGACGTTTTTCAATGGCAAAAATCAATGAATATTGTAAATGCACAAACAGTAATATCTCCACATTGCAAGGTGCAATTCTGAAATTTTTTGCTTTTTCCTGCTAATCCTAGCATGATAAAGAAGATTCAAAGAGAGTGAGATGCCAGCTCCTTTCATTCAGTCAGTAGCTTCAAACATTTCTGGACGTTTTTCAATGGCAAAAATCAATGAATATTGTATATGCACAAACAGTAATATCTCCACATTGCAAGGTGCAATTCTGAATTTTTTTGCTTTTTCCTGCTAATCCTAGCTGATAAAGAAGATTCAAAGAGAGTGAGATGCCAGCTCCTTTCATTCAGTCAGTAGCTTCAAACATTTCTGGTATATGAAAAACATGTTTTTCAATGGCAAAAATCAATGAATATTGTAAATGCACAAACAGTAATATCTCCACATTGCAAGGTGCAGTTCTGAAATTTTTTGCTTTTTCCTGCTAATCCTAGCATGATAAAGAAGATTCAAAGAGATTGAGATGCCAGCTCCTTTCATTCAGTCAGTAGCTTCAAACATTTCTGGACGTTTTTCAATGGCAAAAATCAATGAATATTGTAAATGCACAAACAGTAATATCTCCACATTGCAAGGTGCAATTCTGAAATTTTTTGCTTTTTCCTGCTAATCCTAGCATGATAAAGAAGATTCAAAGAGAGTGAGATGCCAGCTCCTGTCATTCAGTCAGTAGCTTCAAACATTTCTGGACGTTTTTCAATGGCAAAAATCAATGAATATTGTAATTGCACAAACAGTAATATCTCCACATTGCAAGGTGCAATTCTGAAATTTTTTGCTTTTTCCTGCTAATCCTAGCATGATAAAGAAGATTCAAAGACAGTGAGATGCCAGCTCCTTTCATTCAGTCAGTAGCTTCAAACATTTCTGGTATATGAAAAACATGTTTTTCAATGGCAAAAATCAATGAATATTGTAAATGCACAAACAGTAATATCTCCACATTGCAAGGTGCAATTCTGAAATTTTTTGCTTTTTCCTGCTAATCCTAGCATGATAAAGAAGATTCAAAGAGAGTGAGATGCCAGCTCCTTTCATTCAGTCAGTAGCTTCAAACATTTCTGGACATTTTTCAATGGCAAAAATCAAAGAAAATTGTAAATGCACAAACAGTAATATCTCCACATTGCAAGGTGCAATTCTGAAATTTTTTGCTTTTTCCTGCTAATCCTAGCATGATAAAGAAGATTCAAAGAGAGTGAGATGCCAGCTCCTTTCATTCAGTCAGTAGCTTCAAACATTTCTGGTATATGAAAAACGTTTTTCAATGGCAAAAATCAATGAATATTGTAAATGCACAAACAGTAATATCTCCACATTGCAAGGTGCAATTCTGAAATTTTTTGCTTTTTCCTGCTAATCCTAGCATGATAAAGAAGATTCAAAGAGAGTGAGATGCCAGCTCCTTTCATTCAGTCAGTAGCTTCAAACATTTCTGGTATATGAAAAACATGTTTTTCAATGGCAAAAATCAATGAATATTGTAAATGCACAAACAGTAATATCTCCACATTGCAAGGTGCAATTCTGAAATTTTTTGCTTTTTCCTGCTAATCCTAGCATGATAAAGAAGATTCAAAGAGAGTGAGATGCCAGCTCCTTTCATTCAGTCAGTAGCTTCAAACATTTCTGGTATATGAAAAACATGTTTTTCAATGGCAAAAATCAATGAATATTGTAAATGCACAAACAGTAATATCTCCACATTGCAAGGTGCAATTCTGAAATTTTTTGCTTTTTCCTGCTAATCCTAGCATGATAAAGAAGATTCAAAGAGAGTGAGATGCCAGCTCCTTTCATTCTGTCAGTAGCTTCAAACATTTTTGGTATATGAATAACATGATGTTTTTCAATGGCAAAAATCAATGAATATTGTAAATGCACAAACAGTAATATCTCCACATTGCAAGGTGCAATTCTGACATTTTTTGCTTTTTCCTGCTAATCCTAGCATGATAAAGAAGATTCAAAGAGAGTGAGATGCCAGCTCCTTTCATTCAGTCAGTAGCTTCAAACATTTCTGGACGTTTTTCAATGGCAAAAATCAATGAATATTGTAAATGCACAAACAGTAATATCTCCACATTGCAAGGTGCAATTCTGAAATTTTTTGCTTTTTCCTGCTAATCCTAGCATGATAAAGAAGATTCAAAGAGAGTGAGATGCCAGCTCCTTTCATTCAGTCAGTAGCTTCAAACATTTCTGGTATATGAAAAACGTTTTTCAATGGCAAAAATCAATGAATATTGTAAATGCACAAACAGTAATATCTCCACATTGCAAGGTGCAATTCTGAAATTTTTTGCTTTTTCCTGCTAATCCTAGCATGATAAAGAAGATTCAAAGAGAGTGAGATGCCAGCTCCTTTCATTCAGTCAGTAGCTTCAAACATTTCTGGTATATGAAAAACATGTTTTTCAATGGCAAAAATCAATGAATATTGTAAATGCACAAACAGTAATATCTCCACATTGCAAGGTGCAATTCTGAAATTTTTTGCTTTTTCCTGCTAATCCTAGCATGATAAAGAAGATTCAAAGAGAGTGAGATGCCAGCTCCTTTCATTCAGTCAGTAGCTTCAAACATTTCTGGTATATGAAAAACATGTTTTTCAATGGCAAAAATCAATGAATATTGTAAATGCACAAACAGTAATATCTCCACATTGCAAGGTGCAATTCTGAAATTTTTTGCTTTTTCCTGCTAATCCTAGCATGATAAAGAAGATTCAAAGAGAGTGAGATGCCAGCTCCTTTCATTCAGTCAGTAGCTTCAAACATTTCTGGACGTTTTTCAATGGCAAAAATCAATGAATATTGTAAATGCACAAACAGTAATATCTCCACATTGCAAGGTTCAATTCTGAAATTTTTTGCTTTTTCCTGCTAATCCTAGCATGATAAAGATTCAAAGAGAGTGAGATGCCAGCTCCTTTCATTCAGTCAGTAGCTTCAAACATTTCTGGTATATGAAAAACATGTTTTTCAATGGCAAAAATCAATGAATATTGTCAATGCACAAACAGTAATATCTCCACATTGCAAGGTGCAATTCTGAAATTTTTTGCTTTTTCCTGCTAATCCTAGCATGATAAAGAAGATTCAAAGAGAGTGAGATGCCAGCTCCTTTCATTCAGTCAGTAGCTTCAAACATTTCTGGACGTTTTTCAATGGCAAAAATCAATGAATATTGTAAATGCACAAACAGTAATATCTCCACATTGCAAGGTGCAATTCTGAAATTTTTTGCTTTTTCCTGCTAATCCTAGCATGATAAAGAAGATTCAAAGAGAGTGAGATGCCAGCTCCTTTCATTCAGTCAGTAGCTTCAAACATTTCTGGTATATGAAAACCATGTTTTTCAATGGCAAAAATCAATGAATATTGTAAATGCACAAACAGTAATATCTCCACATTGCAAGGTGCAATTCTGAAATTTTTTGGTTTTTCCTGCTAATCCTAGCATGATAAAGAAGATTCAAAGAGAGTGAGATGCCAGCTCCTTTCATTCAGTCAGTAGCTTCAAACATTTCTGGACGTTTTTCAATGGCAAAAATCAATGAATATTGTAAATGCACAAACAGAAATATCTCCACATTGCAAGGTGCAATTCTGAAATTTTTTGCTTTTTCCTGCTAATCCTAGCATGATAAAGAAGATTCAAAGAGAGTGAGATGCCAGCTCCTGTCATTCAGTCAGTAGCTTCAAACATTTCTGGACGTTTTTCAATGGCAAAAATCAATGAATATTGTAAATGCACAAACAGTAATATCTCCACATTGCAAGGTGCAATTCTGAAATTTTTTGCTTTTTCCTGCTAATCCTAGCATGATAAAGAAGATTCAAAGAGAGTGAGATGCCAGCTCCTTTCATTCAGTCAGTAGCTTCAAACATTTCTGGTATATGAAAAACATATTTTTCAATGGCAAAAATCAATGAATATTGTAAATGCACAAACAGTAATATCTCCCCATTGCAAGGTGCAATTCTGAAATTTTTTGCTTTTTCCTGCTAATCCTAGCATGATAAAGAAGATTCAAAGAGAGTGAGATGCCAGCTCCTTTCATTCAGTCAGTAGCTTCAAACATTTCTGGTATATGAATAACATGATGTTTTTCAATGGCAAAAATCAATGAATATTGTAAATGCACAAACAGTAATATCTCCACATTGCAAGGTGCAATTCTGAAATTTTTTGCTTTTTCCTGCTAATCCTAGCATGATAAAGAAGATTCAAAGAGAGTGAGATGCCAGCTCCTTTCATTCAGTCAGTAGCTTCAAACATTTCTGGTATATGAAAAACATGTTTTTCAATGGCAAAAATCAATGAATATTGTAAATGCACAAACAGTAATATCTCCACATTGCAAGGTGCAATTCTGAAATTTTTTGCTTTTTCCTGCTAATCCTAGCATGATAAAGAAGATTCAAAGAGAGTGAGATGCCAGCTCCTTTCATTCAGTCAGTAGCTTCAAACATTTCTGGACGTTTTTCAATGGCAAAAATCAATGAATATTGTAAATGCACAAACAGTAATATCTCCACATTGCAAGGTGCAATTCTGAAATTTTTTGCTTTTTCCTGTTAATCCTAGCATGATAAAGAAGATTCAAAGAGAGTGAGATGCCAGCTCCTTTCATTCAGTCAGTAGCTTCAAATATTTCTGGTATATGAAAAACATGTTTTTCAATGGCAAAAATCAATGAATATTGTAAATGCACAAACAGTAATATCTCCACATTGCAAGGTGCAATTCTGAAATTTTTTGCTTTTTCCTGCTAATCCTAGCATGATAAAGAAGATTCAAATAGAGTGAGATGCCAGCTCCTTTCATTCAGTCAGTAGCTTCAAACATTTCTGAACGTTTTTCAATGGCAAAAATCAATGAATATTGTAAATGCACAAACAGTAATATCTCCACATTGCAAGGTGCAATTCTGAAATTTTTTGCTTTTTCCTGCTAATCCTAGCATGATAAAGAAGATTCAAAGAGAGTGAGATGCCAGCTCCTTTCATTCAGTCAGTAGCTTCAAACATTTCTGAACGTTTTTCAATGGCAAAAATCAATGAATATTGTAAATGCACAAACAGTAATATCTCCACATTGCAAGGTGCAATTCTGAAATTTTTTGCTTTTTCCTGCTAATCCTAGCATGATAAAGAAGATTCAAAGAGAGTGAGATGCCAGCTCCTTTCATTCAGTCAGTAGCTTCAAACATTTCTGGACGTTTTTCAATGGCAAAAATCAATGAATATTGTATATGCACAAACAGTAATATCTCCACATTGCAAGGTGCAATTCTGAAATTTTTTGCTTTTTCCTGCTAATCCTAGCTGATAAAGAAGATTCAAAGAGAGTGAGATGCCAGCTCCTTTCATTCAGTCAGTAGCTTCAAACATTTCTGGTATATGAAAAACATGTTTTTCAATGGCAAAAATCAATGAATATTGTAAATGCACAAACAGTAATATCTCCACATTGCAAGGTGCAGTTCTGAAATTTTTTGCTTTTTCCTGCTAATCCTAGCATGATAAAGAAGATTCAAAGAGATTGAGATGCCAGCTCCTTTCATTCAGTCAGTAGCTTCAAACATTTCTGGACGTTTTTCAATGGCAAAAATCAATGAATATTGTAAATGCACAAACAGTAATATCTCCACATTGCAAGGTGCAATTCTGAAATTTTTTGCTTTTTCCTGCTAATCCTAGCATGATAAAGAAGATTCAAAGAGAGTGAGATGCCAGCTCCTGTCATTCAGTCAGTAGCTTCAAACATTTCTGGACGTTTTTCAATGGCAAAAATCAATGAATATTGTAAATGCACAAACAGTAATATCTCCACATTGCAAGGTGCAATTCTGAAATTTTTTGCTTTTTCCTGCTAATCCTAGCATGATAAAGAAGATTCAAAGACAGTGAGATGCCAGCTCCTTTCATTCAGTCAGTAGCTTCAAACATTTCTGGTATATGAAAAACATGTTTTTCAATGGCAAAAATCAATGAATATTGTAAATGCACAAACAGTAATATCTCCACATTGCAAGGTGCAATTCTGAAATTTTTTGCTTTTTCCTGCTAATCCTAGCATGATAAAGAAGATTCAAAGAGAGTGAGATGCCAGCTCCTTTCATTCAGTCAGTAGCTTCAAACATTTCTGGACATTTTTCAATGGCAAAAATCAAAGAAAATTGTAAATGCACAAACAGTAATATCTCCACATTGCAAGGTGCAATTCTGAAATTTTTTGCTTTTTCCTGCTAATCCTAGCATGATAAAGAAGATTCAAAGAGAGTGAGATGCCAGCTCCTTTCATTCAGTCAGTAGCTTCAAACATTTCTGGTATATGAAAAACGTTTTTCAATGGCAAAAATCAATGAATATTGTAAATGCACAAACAGTAATATCTCCACATTGCAAGGTGCAATTCTGAAATTTTTTGCTTTTTCCTGCTAATCCTAGCATGATAAAGAAGATTCAAAGAGAGTGAGATGCCAGCTCCTTTCATTCAGTCAGTAGCTTCAAACATTTCTGGTATATGAAAAACATGTTTTTCAATGGCAAAAATCAATGAATATTGTAAATGCACAAACAGTAATATCTCCACATTGCAAGGTGCAATTCTGAAATTTTTTGCTTTTTCCTGCTAATCCTAGCATGATAAAGAAGATTCAAAGAGAGTGAGATGCCAGCTCCTTTCATTCAGTCAGTAGCTTCAAACATTTCTGGTATATGAAAAACATGTTTTTCAATGGCAAAAATCAATGAATATTGTAAATGCACAAACAGTAATATCTCCACATTGCAAGGTGCAATTCTGAAATTTTTTGCTTTTTCCTGCTAATCCTAGCATGATAAAGAAGATTCAAAGAGAGTGAGATGCCAGCTCCTTTCATTCTGTCAGTAGCTTCAAACATTTTTGGTATATGAATAACATGATGTTTTTCAATGGCAAAAATCAATGAATATTGTAAATGCACAAACAGTAATATCTCCACATTGCAAGGTGCAATTCTGACATTTTTTGCTTTTTCCTGCTAATCCTAGCATGATAAAGAAGATTCAAAGAGAGTGAGATGCCAGCTCCTTTCATTCAGTCAGTAGCTTCAAACATTTCTGGACGTTTTTCAATGGCAAAAATCAATGAATATTGTAAATGCACAAACAGTAATATCTCCACATTGCAAGGTGCAATTCTGAAATTTTTTGCTTTTTCCTGCTAATCCTAGCATGATAAAGAAGATTCAAAGAGAGTGAGATGCCAGCTCCTTTCATTCAGTCAGTAGCTTCAAACATTTCTGGACGTTTTTCAATGGCAAAAATCAATGAATATTGTATATGCACAAACAGTAATATCTCCACATTGCAAGGTGCAATTCTGAAATTTTTTGCTTTTTCCTGCTAATCCTAGCATGATAAAGAAGATTCAAAGAGAGTGAGATGCCAGCTCCTTTCATTCAGTCAGTAGCTTCAAACATTTCTGGTATATGAAAAACATGTTTTTCAATGGCAAAAATCAATGAATATTGTAAATGCACAAACAGTAATATCTCCACATTGCAAGGTGCAATTCTGAAATTTTTTGCTTTTTCCTTCTAATCCTAGCATGATAAAGAAGATTCAAAGAGAGTGAGATGCCAGCTCCTTTCATTCAGTCAGTAGCTTCAAACATTTCTGGACGTTTTTCAATGGCAAAAATCAATGAATATTGTAAATGCACAAACAGTAATATCTCCACATTGCAAGGTTCAATTCTGAAATTTTTTGCTTTTTCCTGCTAAACCTAGCATGATAAAGAAGATTCAAAGAGAGTGAGATGCCAGCTCCTTTCATTCAGTCAGTAGCTTCAAACATTTCTGGTATATGAAAAACATGTTTTTCAATGGCAAAAATCAATGAATATTGTAAATGCACAAACAGTAATATCTCCACATTGCAAGGTGCAATTCTGAAATTTTTTGCTTTTTCCTGCTAATCCTAGCATGATAAAGAAGATTCAAAGAGAGTGAGATGCCAGCTCCTTTCATTCAGTCAGTAGCTTCAAACATTTCTGGACGTTTTTCAATGGCAAAAATCAATGAATATTGTAAATGCACAAACAGTAATATCTCCACATTGCAAGGTGCAATTCTGAAATTTTTTGCTTTTTCCTGTTAATCCTATCATGATAAAGAAGATTCAAAGAGAGTGAGATGCCAGCTCCTTTCATTCAGTCAGTAGCTTCAAACATTTCTGGTATATGAAAAACATGTTTTTCAATGGCAAAAATCAATGAATATTGTAAATGCACAAACAGTAATATCTCCACATTGCAAGGTGCAATTCTGAAATTTTTTGCTTTTTCCTGCTAATCCTAGCATGATAAAGAAGATTCAAAGAGAGTGAGATGCCAGCTCCTTTCATTCAGTCAGTAGCTTCAAACATTTCTGAACGTTTTTCAATGGCAAAAATCAATGAATATTGTAAATGCACAAACAGTAATATCTCCACATTGCAAGGTGCAATTCTGAAATTTTTTGCTTTTTCTTGCTAATCCTAGCATGATAAAGAAGATTCAAAGAGAGTGAGATGCCAGCTCCTTTCATTCAGTCAGTAGCTTCAAACATTTCTGAACGTTTTTCAATGGCAAAAATCAATGAATATTGTAAATGCACAAACAGTAATATCTCCACATTGCAAGGTGCAATTCTGAAATTTTTTGCTTTTTCCTGCTAATCCTAGCATGATAAAGAAGATTCAAAGAGAGTGAGATGCCAGCTCCTTTCATTCAGTCAGTAGCTTCAAACATTTCTGAACGTTTTTCAATGGCAAAAATCAATGAATATTGTAAATGCACAAACAGTAATATCTCCACATTGCAAGGTGCAATTCTGAAATTTTTTGCTTTTTCCTGCTAATCCTAGCATGATAAAGAAGATTCAAAGAGAGTGAGATGCCAGCTCCTTTCATTCAGTCAGTAGCTTCAAACATTTCTGGACGTTTTTCAATGGCAAAAATCAATGAATATTGTATATGCACAAACAGTAATATCTCCACATTGCAAGGTGCAATTCTGAAATTTTTTGCTTTTTCCTGCTAATCCTAGCATGATAAAGAAGATTCAAAGAGAGTGAGATGCCAGCTCCTTTCATTCAGTCAGTAGCTTCAAACATTTCTGGTATATGAAAAACATGTTTTTCAATGGCAAAAATCAATGAATATTGTAAATGCACAAACAGTAATATCTCCACATTGCAAGGTGCAATTCTGAAATTTTTTGCTTTTTCCTTCTAATCCTAGCATGATAAAGAAGATTCAAAGAGAGTGAGATGCCAGCTCCTTTCATTCAGTCAGTAGCTTCAAACATTTCTGGACGTTTTTCAATGGCAAAAATCAATGAATATTGTAAATGCACAAACAGTAATATCTCCACATTGCAAGGTTCAATTCTGAAATTTTTTGCTTTTTCCTGCTAAACCTAGCATGATAAAGAAGATTCAAAGAGAGTGAGATGCCAGCTCCTTTCATTCAGTCAGTAGCTTCAAACATTTCTGGTATATGAAAAACATGTTTTTCAATGGCAAAAATCAATGAATATTGTAAATGCACAAACAGTAATATCTCCACATTGCAAGGTGCAATTCTGAAATTTTTTGCTTTTTCCTGCTAATCCTAGCATGATAAAGAAGATTCAAAGAGAGTGAGATGCCAGCTCCTTTCATTCAGTCAGTAGCTTCAAACATTTCTGGACGTTTTTCAATGGCAAAAATCAATGAATATTGTAAATGCACAAACAGTAATATCTCCACATTGCAAGGTGCAATTCTGAAATTTTTTGCTTTTTCCTGTTAATCCTATCATGATAAAGAAGATTCAAAGAGAGTGAGATGCCAGCTCCTTTCATTCAGTCAGTAGCTTCAAACATTTCTGGTATATGAAAAACATGTTTTTCAATGGCAAAAATCAATGAATATTGTAAATGCACAAACAGTAATATCTCCACATTGCAAGGTGCAATTCTGAAATTTTTTGCTTTTTCCTGCTAATCCTAGCATGATAAAGAAGATTCAAAGAGAGTGAGATGCCAGCTCCTTTCATTCAGTCAGTAGCTTCAAACATTTCTGAACGTTTTTCAATGGCAAAAATCAATGAATATTGTAAATGCACAAACAGTAATATCTCCACATTGCAAGGTGCAATTCTGAAATTTTTTGCTTTTTCTTGCTAATCCTAGCATGATAAAGAAGATTCAAAGAGAGTGAGATGCCAGCTCCTTTCATTCAGTCAGTAGCTTCAAACATTTCTGAACGTTTTTCAATGGCAAAAATCAATGAATATTGTAAATGCACAAACAGTAATATCTCCACATTGCAAGGTGCAATTCTGAAATTTTTTGCTTTTTCCTGCTAATCCTAGCATGATAAAGAAGATTCAAAGAGAGTGAGATGCCAGCTCCTTTCATTCAGTCAGTAGCTTCAAACATTTCTGAACGTTTTTCAATGGCAAAAATCAATGAATATTGTAAATGCACAAACAGTAATATCTCCACATTGCAAGGTGCAATTCTGAAATTTTTTGCTTTTTCCTGCTAATCCTAGCATGATAAAGAAGATTCAAAGAGAGTGAGATGCCAGCTCCTTTCATTCAGTCAGTAGCTTCAAACGTTTCTGGACGTTTTTCAATGGCAAAAATCAATGAATATTGTAAATGCACAAACAGTAATATCTCCACATTGCAAGGTGCAATTCTGAAATTTTTGGCTTTTTCCTGCTAATCCTAGCATGATAAAGAAGATTCAAAGAGAGTGAGATGCCAGCTCCTGTCATTCAGTCAGTAGCTTCAAGCATTTCTGGACGTTTTTCAATGGCAAAAATCAATGAATATTGTAAATGCACAAACAGTAATATCTCCACATTGCAAGGTGCAATTCTGAAATTTTTTGCTTTTTCCTGTTAATCCTAGCATGATAAAGAAGATTCAAAGAGAGTGAGATGCCAGCTCCTTTCATTCAGTCAGTAGCTTCAAACATTTCTGATATATGAAAAACATGTTTTTCAATGGCAAAAATCAATGAATATTGTAAATGCACAAACAGTAATATCTCCACATTGCAAGGTGCAATTCTGAAATTTTTTGCTTTTTCCTGCTAATCCTAGCATGATAAAGAAGATTCAAAGAGAGTGAGATGCCAGCTCCTTTCATTCAGTCAGTAGCTTCAAACATTTCTGGACGTTTTTCAATGGCAAAAATCAATGAATATTGTAAATGCACAAACAGTAATATCTCCACATTGCAAGGTGCAATTCTGAATTTTTTTGCTTTTTCCTGCTAATCCTAGCATGATAAAGAAGATTCAAAGAGAGTGAGATGCCAGCTCCTTTCATTCAGTCAGTAGCTTCAAACATTTCTGGACGTTTTTCAATGGCAAAAATCAATGAATATTGTAAATGCACAAACAGTAATATCTCCACATTGCAAGGTGCAATTCTGAAATTTTTTGCTTTTTCCTGCTAATCCTAGCATGATAAAGAAGATTCAAAGAGAGTGAGATGCCAGCTCCTGTCATTCAGTCAGTAGCTTCAAACATTTCTGGACGTTTTTCAATGGCAAAAATCAATGAATATTGTAAATGCACAAACAGTAATATCTCCACATTGCAAGGTGCAATTCTGAAATTTTTTGCTTTTTCCTGCTAATCCTAGCATGATAAAGAAGATTCAAAGACAGTGAGATGCCAGCTCCTTTCATTCAGTCAGTAGCTTCAAACATTTCTGGTATATGAAAAACATGTTTTTCAATGGCAAAAAT
The DNA here is from genome assembly GCF_046119375.1 of Phyllobates terribilis. NCBI lineage: Eukaryota > Metazoa > Chordata > Amphibia > Anura > Dendrobatidae > Phyllobates > Phyllobates terribilis. The sequence continues at coordinate 19,029 of NW_027366444.1, forward strand.
CAATGAATATTGTAAATGCACAAACAGTAATATCTCCACATTGCAAGGTGCAATTCTGAAATTTTTTGCTTTTTCCTGCTAATCCTAGCATGATAAAGAAGATTCAAAGAGAGTGAGATGCCAGCTCCTTTCACTCAGTCAGTAGCTTCAAACATTTCTGGACGTTTTTCAATGGCAAAAATCAATGAATATTGTAAATGCACAAACAGTAATATCTCCACATTGCAAGGTGCAATTCTGAAATTTTTTGCTTTTTCCTGTTAATCCTAGCATGATAAAGAAGATTCAAAGAGAGTGAGATGCCAGATCCTTTCATTCAGTCAGTAGCTTCAAACATTTCTGGTATATGAAAAACATGTTTTTCAATGGCAAAAATCAATGAATATTGTAAATGCACAAACAGTAATATCTCCACATTGCAAGGTGCAATTCTGAAATTTTTTGCTTTTTCCTGCTAATCCTAGCATGATAAAGAAGATTCAAAGAGAGTGAGATGCCAGCTCCTTTCATTCAGTCAGTAGCTTCAAACATTTCTGGTATATGAATAACATGATGTTTTTCAATGGCAAAAATCAATGAATATTGTAAATGCACAAACAGTAATATCTCCACATTGCAAGGTGCAATTCTGACATTTTTTGCTTTTTCCTGCTAATCCTAGCATGATAAAGAAGATTCAAAGAGAGTGAGATGCCAGCTCCTTTCATTCAGTCAGTAGCTTCAAACATTTCTGGACGTTTTTCAATGGCAAAAATCAATGAATATTGTAAATACACAAACAGTAATATCTCCACATTGCAAGGTGCAATTCTGAAATTTTTTGCTTTTTCCTGCTAATCCTAGCATGATAAAGAAGATTCAAAGAGAGTGAGATGCCAGCTCCTTTCATTCAGTCAGTAGCTTCAAACATTTCTGGACGTTTTTCAATGGCAAAAATCAATGAATATTGTATATGCACAAACAGTAATATCTCCACATTGCAAGGTGCAATTCTGAAATTTTTTGCTTTTTCCTGCTAATCCTAGCATGATAAAGAAGATTCAAAGAGAGTGAGATGCCAGCTCCTTTCATTCAGTCAGTAGCTTCAAACATTTCTGGTATATGAAAAACATGTTTTTCAATGGCAAAAATCAATGAATATTGTAAATGCACAAACAGTAATATCTCCACATTGCAAGGTGCAATTCTGAAATTTTTTGCTTTTTCCTGCTAATCCTAGCATGATAAAGAAGATTCAAAGAGAGTGAGATGCCAGCTCCTTTCATTCAGTCAGTAGCTTCAAACATTTCTGGACGTTTTTCAATGGCAAAAATCAATGAATATTGTAAATGCACAAACAGTAATATCTCCACATTGCAAGGTGCAATTCTGAAATTTTTTGCTTTTTCCTGTTAATCCTAGCATGATAAAGAAGATTCAAAGAGAGTGAGATGCCAGCTCCTTTCATTCAGTCAGTAGCTTCAAACATTTCTGGTATATGAAAAACATGTTTTTCAATGGCAAAAATCAATGAATATTGTAAATGCACAAACAGTAATATCTCCACATTGCAAGGTGCAATTCTGAAATTTTTTGCTTTTTCCTGCTAATCCTAGCATGATAAAGAAGATTCAAAGAGAGTGAGATGCCAGCTCCTTTCATTCAGTCAGTAGCTTCAAACATTTCTGGTATATGAAAAACATGTTTTTCAATGGCAAAAATCAATGAATATTGTAAATGCACAAACAGTAATATCTCCACATTGCAAGGTGCAATTCTGAAATTTTTTGCTTTTTCCTGCTAATCCTAGCATGATAAAGAAGATTCAAAGAGAGTGAGATGCCAGCTCCTTTCATTCAGTCAGTAGCTTCAAACATTTCTGGACGTTTTTCAATGGCAAAAATCAATGAATATTGTAAATGCACAAACAGTAATATCTCCACATTGCAAGGTGCAATTCTGAAATTTTTTGCTTTTTCCTGCTAATCCTAGCATGATAAAGAAGATTCAAAGAGAGTGAGATGCCAGCTCCTTTCATTCAGTCAGTAGCTTCAAACATTTCTGAACGTTTTTCAATGGCAAAAATCAATGAATATTGTAAATGCACAAACAGTAATATCTCCACATTGCAAGGTGCAATTCTGAAATTTTTTGCTTTTTCCTGCTAATCCTAGCATGATAAAGAAGATTCAAAGAGAGTGAGATGCCAGCTCCTTTCATTCAGTCAGTAGCTTCAAACATTTCTGGACGTTTTTCAATGGCAAAAATCAATGAATATTGTAAATGCACAAACAGTAATATCTCCACATTGCAAGGTGCAATTCTGAAATTTTTTGCTTTTTCCTGCTAATCCTAGCATGATAAAGAAGATTCAAAGAGAGTGAGATGCCAGCTCCTTTCACTCAGTCAGAAGCTTCAAACATTTCTGGACGTTTTTCAATGGCAAAAATCAATGAATATTGTAAATGCACAAACAGTAATATCTCCACATTGCAAGGTGCAATTCTGAAATTTTTTGCTTTTTCCTGTTAATCCTAGCATGATAAAGAAGATTCAAAGAGAGTGAGATGCCAGATCCTTTCATTCAGTCAGTAGCTTCAAACATTTCTGGTATATGAAAAACATGTTTTTCAATGGCAAAAATCAATGAATATTGTAAATGCACAAACAGTAATATCTCCACATTGCAAGGTGCAATTCTGAAATTTTTTGCTTTTTCCTGCTAATCCTAGCATGATAAAGAAGATTCAAAGAGAGTGAGATGCCAGCTCCTTTCATTCAGTCAGTAGCTTCAAACATTTCTGGTATATGAATAACATGACGTTTTTCAATGGCAAAAATCAATGAATATTGTAAATGCACAAACAGTAATATCTCCACATTGCAAGGTGCAATTCTGACATTTTTTGCTTTTTCCTGCTAATCCTAGCATGATAAAGAAGATTCAAAGAGAGTGAGATGCCAGCTCCTTTCATTCAGTCAGTAGCTTCAAACATTTCTGGACGTTTTTCAATGGCAAAAATCAATGAATATTGTAAATGCACAAACAGTAATATCTCCACATTGCAAGGTGCAATTCTGAAATTTTTTGCTTTTTCCTGCTAATCCTAGCATGATAAAGAAGATTCAAAGAGAGTGAGATGCCAGCTCCTTTCATTCAGTCAGTAGCTTCAAACATTTCTGGACGTTTTTCAATGGCAAAAATCAATGAATATTGTATATGCACAAACAGTAATATCTCCACATTGCAAGGTGCAATTCTGAAATTTTTTGCTTTTTCCTGCTAATCCTAGCATGATAAAGAAGATTCAAAGAGAGTGAGATGCCAGCTCCTTTCATTCAGTCAGTAGCTTCAAACATTTCTGGTATATGAAAAACATGTTTTTCAATGGCAAAAATCAATGAATATTGTAAATGCACAAACAGTAATATCTCCACATTGCAAGGTGCAATTCTGAAATTTTTTGCTTTTTCCTGCTAATCCTAGCATGATAAAGAAGATTCAAAGAGAGTGAGATGCCAGCTCCTTTCATTCAGTCAGTAGCTTCAAACATTTCTGGTATATGAATAACATGACGTTTTTCAATGGCAAAAATCAATGAATATTGTAAATGCACAAACAGTAATATCTCCACATTGCAAGGTGCAATTCTGACATTTTTTGCTTTTTCCTGCTAATCCTAGCATGATAAAGAAGATTCAAAGAGAGTGAGATGCCAGCTCCTTTCATTCAGTCAGTAGCTTCAAACATTTCTGGACGTTTTTCAATGGCAAAAATCAATGAATATTGTAAATGCACAAACAGTAATATCTCCACATTGCAAGGTGCAATTCTGAAATTTTTTGCTTTTTCCTGCTAATCCTAGCATGATAAAGAAGATTCAAAGAGAGTGAGATGCCAGCTCCTTTCATTCAGTCAGTAGCTTCAAACATTTCTGGACGTTTTTCAATGGCAAAAATCAATGAATATTGTATATGCACAAACAGTAATATCTCCACATTGCAAGGTGCAATTCTGAAATTTTTTGCTTTTTCCTGCTAATCCTAGCATGATAAAGAAGATTCAAAGAGAGTGAGATGCCAGCTCCTTTCATTCAGTCAGTAGCTTCAAACATTTCTGGTATATGAAAAACATGTTTTTCAATGGCAAAAATCAATGAATATTGTAAATGCACAAACAGTAATATCTCCACATTGCAAGGTGCAATTCTGAAATTTTTTGCTTTTTCCTGCTAATCCTAGCATGATAAAGAAGATTCAAAGAGAGTGAGATGCCAGCTCCTTTCATTCAGTCAGTAGCTTCAAACATTTCTGGACGTTTTTCAATGGCAAAAATCAATGAATATTGTAAATGCACAAACAGTAATATCTCCACATTGCAAGGTGCAATTCTGAAATTTTTTGCTTTTTCCTGTTAATCCTAGCATGATAAAGAAGATTCAAAGAGAGTGAGATGCCAGCTCCTTTCATTCAGTCAGTAGCTTCAAACATTTCTGGTATATGAAAAACATGTTTTTCAATGGCAAAAATCAATGAATATTGTAAATGCACAAACAGTAATATCTCCACATTGCAAGGTGCAATTCTGAAATTTTTTGCTTTTTCCTGCTAATACTAGCATGATAAAGAAGATTCAAAGAGAGTGAGATGCCAGCTCCTTTCATTCAGTCAGTAGCTTCAAACATTTCTGGACGTTTTTCAATGGCAAAAATCAATGAATATTGTAAATGCACAAACAGTAATATCTCCACATTGCAAGGTGCAATTCTGAAATTTTTTGCTTTTTCCTGCTAATCCTAGCATGATAAAGAAGATTCAAAGAGAGTGAGATGCCAGCTCCTTTCATTCAGTCAGTAGCTTCAAACATTTCTGAACGTTTTTCAATGGCAAAAATCAATGAATATTGTAAATGCACAAACAGTAATATCTCCACATTGCAAGGTGCAATTCTGAAATTTTTTGCTTTTTCCTGCTAATCCTAGCATGATAAAGAAGATTCAAAGAGAGTGAGATGCCAGCTCCTTTCATTCAGTCAGTAGCTTCAAACATTTCTGGACGTTTTTCAATGGCAAAAATCAATGAATATTGTAAATGCACAAACAGTAATATCTCCACATTGCAAGGTGCAATTCTGAAATTTTTTGCTTTTTCCTGCTAATCCTAGCATGATAAAGAAGATTCAAAGAGAGTGAGATGCCAGCTCCTTTCATTCAGTCAGTAGCTTCAAACATTTCTGAACGTTTTTCAATGGCAAAAATCAATGAATATTGTAAGTGCAAAACAGTAATATCTCCACATTGCATGGTGCAATTCTGAAATTTTTTGCTTTTTCCTGCTAATCCTAGCATGATAAAGAAGATTCAAAGAGAGTGAGATGCCAGCTCCTTTCATTCAGTCAGTAGCTTCAAACATTTCTGGACGTTTTTCAATGGCAAAAATCAATGAATATTGTAAATGCACAAACAGTAATATCTCCACATTGCAAGGTGCAATTCTGAAATTTTTTGCTTTTTCCTGCTAATCCTAGCATGATAAAGAAGATTCAAAGAGAGTGAGATGCCAGCTCCTGTCATTCAGTCAGTAGCTTCAAACATTTCTGGACGTTTTTCAATGGCAAAAATCAATGAATATTGTAAATGCACAAACAGTAATATCTCCACATTGCAAGGTGCAATTCTGAAATTTTTTGCTTTTTCCTGCTAATCCTAGCATGATAAAGAAGATTCAAAGAGAGTGAGATGCCATCTCCTTTCATTCAGTCAGTAGCTTCAAACATTTCTGGTATATGAAAAACATGTTTTTCAATGGCAAAAATCAGTGAATATTGTAAATGCACAAACAGTAATATCTCCACATTGCAAGGTGCAATTCTGAAATTTTTTGCTTTTTCCTGCTAATCCTAGCATGATAAAGAAGATTCAAAGAGAGTGAGATGCCAGCTCCTTTCATTCAGTCAGTAGCTTCAAACATTTCTGGTATATGAATAACATGATGTTTTTCAATGGCAAAAATCAATGAATATTGTAAATGCACAAACAGTAATATTTCCACATTGCAAGGTGCAATTCTGAAATTTTTTGCTTTTTCCTGCTAATCCTAGCATGATAAAGAAGATTCAAAGAGAGTGAGATGCCAGCTCCTTTCATTCAGTCAGTAGCTTCAAACATTTCTGGATGTTTTTCAATGGCAAAAATCAATGAATATTGTAAATGCACAAACAGTAATATCTCCACATTGCAAGGTGCAATTCTGAAATTTTTTGCTTTTTCCTGCTAATCCTAGCATGATAAAGAAGATTCAAAGAGAGTGAGATGCCAGCTCCTTTCATTCAGTCAGTAGCTTCAAACATTTCTGGACGTTTTTCAATGGCAAAAATCAATGAATATTGTAAATGCACAAACAGTAATATCTCCACATTGCAAGGTGCAATTCTGAAATTTTTTGCTTTTTCCTGCTAATCCTAGCATGATAAAGAAGATTCAAAGAGAGTGAGATGCCAGCTCCTTTCATTCAGTCAGTAGCTTCAAACATTTCTGGACGTTTTTCAATGGCAAAAATCAATGAATATTGTATATGCACAAACAGTAATATCTCCACATTGCAAGGTGCAATTCTGAAATTTTTTGCTTTTTCCTGCTAATCCTAGCATGATAAAGAAGATTCAAAGAGAGTGAGATGCCAGCTCCTTTCATTCAGTCAGTAGCTTCAAACATTTCTGGTATATGAAAAACATGTTTTTCAATGGCAAAAATCAATGAATATTGTAAATGCACAAACAGTAATATCTCCACATTGCAAGGTGCAATTCTGAAATTTTTTGCTTTTTCCTGCTAATCCTAGCATGATAAAGAAGATTCAAAGAGAGTGAGATGCCAGCTCCTTTCATTCAGTCAGTAGCTTCAAACATTTCTGGTATATGAATAACATGACGTTTTTCAATGGCAAAAATCAATGAATATTGTAAATGCACAAACAGTAATATCTCCACATTGCAAGGTGCAATTCTGACATTTTTTGCTTTTTCCTGCTAATCCTAGCATGATAAAGAAGATTCAAAGAGAGTGAGATGCCAGCTCCTTTCATTCAGTCAGTAGCTTCAAACATTTCTGGACGTTTTTCAATGGCAAAAATCAATGAATATTGTAAATGCACAAACAGTAATATCTCCACATTGCAAGGTGCAATTCTGAAATTTTTTGCTTTTTCCTGCTAATCCTAGCATGATAAAGAAGATTCAAAGAGAGTGAGATGCCAGCTCCTTTCATTCAGTCAGTAGCTTCAAACATTTCTGGACGTTTTTCAATGGCAAAAATCAATGAATATTGTATATGCACAAACAGTAATATCTCCACATTGCAAGGTGCAATTCTGAAATTTTTTGCTTTTTCCTGCTAATCCTAGCATGATAAAGAAGATTCAAAGAGAGTGAGATGCCAGCTCCTTTCATTCAGTCAGTAGCTTCAAACATTTCTGGTATATGAAAAACATGTTTTTCAATGGCAAAAATCAATGAATATTGTAAATGCACAAACAGTAATATCTCCACATTGCAAGGTGCAATTCTGAAATTTTTTGCTTTTTCCTGCTAATCCTAGCATGATAAAGAAGATTCAAAGAGAGTGAGATGCCAGCTCCTTTCATTCAGTCAGTAGCTTCAAACATTTCTGGACGTTTTTCAATGGCAAAAATCAATGAATATTGTAAATGCACAAACAGTAATATCTCCACATTGCAAGGTGCAATTCTGAAATTTTTTGCTTTTTCCTGTTAATCCTAGCATGATAAAGAAGATTCAAAGAGAGTGAGATGCCAGCTCCTTTCATTCAGTCAGTAGCTTCAAACATTTCTGGTATATGAAAAACATGTTTTTCAATGGCAAAAATCAATGAATATTGTAAATGCACAAACAGTAATATCTCCACATTGCAAGGTGCAATTCTGAAATTTTTTGCTTTTTCCTGCTAATACTAGCATGATAAAGAAGATTCAAAGAGAGTGAGATGCCAGCTCCTTTCATTCAGTCAGTAGCTTCAAACATTTCTGGACGTTTTTCAATGGCAAAAATCAATGAATATTGTAAATGCACAAACAGTAATATCTCCACATTGCAAGGTGCAATTCTGAAATTTTTTGCTTTTTCCTGCTAATCCTAGCATGATAAAGAAGATTCAAAGAGAGTGAGATGCCAGCTCCTTTCATTCAGTCAGTAGCTTCAAACATTTCTGAACGTTTTTCAATGGCAAAAATCAATGAATATTGTAAATGCACAAACAGTAATATCTCCACATTGCAAGGTGCAATTCTGAAATTTTTTGCTTTTTCCTGCTAATCCTAGCATGATAAAGAAGATTCAAAGAGAGTGAGATGCCAGCTCCTTTCATTCAGTCAGTAGCTTCAAACATTTCTGGACGTTTTTCAATGGCAAAAATCAATGAATATTGTAAATGCACAAACAGTAATATCTCCACATTGCAAGGTGCAATTCTGAAATTTTTTGCTTTTTCCTGCTAATCCTAGCATGATAAAGAAGATTCAAAGAGAGTGAGATGCCAGCTCCTTTCATTCAGTCAGTAGCTTCAAACATTTCTGAACGTTTTTCAATGGCAAAAATCAATGAATATTGTAAGTGCAAAACAGTAATATCTCCACATTGCAAGGTGCAATTCTGAAATTTTTTGCTTTTTCCTGCTAATCCTAGCATGATAAAGAAGATTCAAAGAGAGTGAGATGCCAGCTCCTTTCATTCAGTCAGTAGCTTCAAACATTTCTGGACGTTTTTCAATGGCAAAAATCAATGAATATTGTAAATGCACAAACAGTAATATCTCCACATTGCAAGGTGCAATTCTGAAATTTTTTGCTTTTTCCTGCTAATCCTAGCATGATAAAGAAGATTCAAAGAGAGTGAGATGCCAGCTCCTGTCATTCAGTCAGTAGCTTCAAACATTTCTGGACGTTTTTCAATGGCAAAAATCAATGAATATTGTAAATGCACAAACAGTAATATCTCCACATTGCAAGGTGCAATTCTGAAATTTTTTGCTTTTTCCTGCTAATCCTAGCATGATAAAGAAGATTCAAAGAGAGTGAGATGCCATCTCCTTTCATTCAGTCAGTAGCTTCAAACATTTCTGGTATATGAAAAACATGTTTTTCAATGGCAAAAATCAGTGAATATTGTAAATGCACAAACAGTAATATCTCCACATTGCAAGGTGCAATTCTGAAATTTTTTGCTTTTTCCTGCTAATCCTAGCATGATAAAGAAGATTCAAAGAGAGTGAGATGCCAGCTCCTTTCATTCAGTCAGTAGCTTCAAACATTTCTGGTATATGAATAACATGATGTTTTTCAATGGCAAAAATCAATGAATATTGTAAATGCACAAACAGTAATATTTCCACATTGCAAGGTGCAATTCTGAAATTTTTTGCTTTTTCCTGCTAATCCTAGCATGATAAAGAAGATTCAAAGAGAGTGAGATGCCAGCTCCTTTCATTCAGTCAGTAGCTTCAAACATTTCTGGATGTTTTTCAATGGCAAAAATCAATGAATATTGTAAATGCACAAACAGTAATATCTCCACATTGCAAGGTGCAATTCTGAAATTTTTTGCTTTTTCCTGCTAATCCTAGCATGATAAAGAAGATTCAAAGAGAGTGAGATGCCAGCTCCTTTCATTCAGTCAGTAGCTTCAAACATTTCTGGTATATGAAAAACATGTTTTTCAATGGCAAAAATCAATGAATATTGTAAATGCACAAACAGTAATATCTCCACATTGCAAGGTGCAATTCAGAAATTTTTTGCTTTTTCCTGCTAATCCTAGCATGATAAAGAAGATTCAAAGAGAGTGAGATGCCAGCTCCTTTCATTCAGTCAGTAGCTTCAAACATTTCTGGACGTTTTTCAATGGCAAAAATTAATGAATATTGTAAATGCACAAACAGTAATATCTCCACATTGCAAGGTGCAATTCTGAAATTTTTTGCTTTTTCCTGTTAATCCTAGCATGATAAAGAAGATTCAAAGAGAGTGAGATGCCAGCTCCTTTCATTCAGTCAGTAGCTTCAAACATTTCTGGTATATGAAAAACATGTTTTTCAATGGCAAAAATCAATGAATATTGTAAATGCACAAACAGTAATATCTCCACATTGCAAGGTGCAATTCTGAAATTTTTTGCTTTTTCCTGCTAATCCTAGCATGATAAAGAAGATTCAAAGAGAGTGAGATGCCAGCTCCTTTCATTCAGTCAGTAGCTTCAAACATTTCTGGTATATGAAAAACGTTTTTCAATGGCAAAAATCAATGAATATTGTAAATGCACAAACAGTAATATCTCCACATTGCAAGGTGCAATTCTGAAATTTTTTGCTTTTTCCTGCTAATCCTAGCATGATAAAGAAGATTCAAAGAGAGTGAGATGCCAGCTCCTTTCATTCAGTCAGTAGCTTCAAACATTTCTGGTATATGAAAAACATGTTTTTCAATGGCAAAAATCAATGAATATTGTAAATGCACAAACAGTAATATCTCCACATTGCAAGGTGCAATTCTGAAATTTTTTGCTTTTTCCTGCTAATCCTAGCATGATAAAGAAGATTCAAAGAGAGTGAGATGCCAGCTCCTTTCATTCAGTCAGTAGCTTCAAACATTTCTGGTATATGAAAAACATGTTTTTCAATGGCAAAAATCAATGAATATTGTAAATGCACAAACAGTAATATCTCCACATTGCAAGGTGCAATTCTGAAATTTTTTGCTTTTTCCTGCTAATCCTAGCATGATAAAGAAGATTCAAAGAGAGTGAGATGCCAGCTCCTTTCATTCAGTCAGTAGCTTCAAACATTTCTGGACGTTTTTCAATGGCAAAAATCAATGAATATTGTAAATGCACAAACAGTAATATCTCCACATTGCAAGGTGCAATTCTGAAATTTTTTGCTTTTTCCTGTTAATCCTAGCATGATAAAGAAGATTCAAAGAGAGTGAGATGCCAGCTCCTTTCATTCAGTCAGTAGCTTCAAACATTACTGGTATATGAAAAACATGTTTTTCAATGGCAAAAATCAATGAATATTGTAAATGCACAAACAGTAATATCTCCACATTGCAAGGTGCAATTCTGAAATGTTTTGCTTTTTCCTGATAATACTACCATGATAAAGAAGATTCAAAGAGAGTTAGATGCCAGCTCCTTTCATTCAGTCAGTAGCTTCAAACATTTCTGGTATATGAATAACATGATGTTTTTCAATGGCAAAAATCAATGAATATTGTAAATGCACAAACAGTAATATCTCCACATTGCAAGGTGCAATTCTGACATTTTTTGCGTTTTCCTGCTAATCCTAGCATGATAAAGAAGATTCAAAGAGAGTGAGATGCCAGCTCCTTTCATTCAGTCAGTAGCTTCAAACATTTCTGAACGTTTTTCAATGGCAAAAATCAATGAATATTGTAAATGCACAAACAGTAATATCTCCACATTGCAAGGTGCAATTCTGAAATTTTTTGGTTTTTCCTGCTAATCCTAGCATGATAAAGAAGATTCAAAGAGAGTGAGATGCCAGCTCCTTTCATTCAGTCAGTAGCTTCAAACATTTCTGGACGTTTTTCAATGGCAAAAATCAATGAATATTGTATATGCACAAACAGTAATATCTCCACATTGCAAGGTGCAATTCTGAAATTTTTTGCTTTTTCCTGCTAATCCTAGCATGATAAAGAAGATTCAAAGAGAGTGAGATGCCAGCTCCTTTCATTCAGTCAGTAGCTTCAAACATTTCTGGTATATGAAAAACATGTTTTTCAATGGCAAAAATCAATGAATATTGTAAATGCACAAACAGTAATATCTCCACATTGCAAGGTGCAATTCTGAAATTTTTTGCTTTTTCCTGCTAATCCTAGCATGATAAAGAAGATTCAAAGAGAGTGAGATGCCAGCTCCTTTCATTCAGTCAGTAGCTTCAAACATTTCTGGTATATGAAAAACATGTTTTTCAATGGCAAAAATCAATGAATATTGTAAATGCACAAACAGTAATATCTCCACATTGCAAGGTGCAATTCTGAATTTTTTTGCTTTTTCCTGCTAATCCTAGCATGATAAGAAGATTCAAAGAGAGTGAGATGCCAGCTCCTTTCATTCAGTCAGTAGCTTCAAACATTTCTGGACGTTTTTCAATGGCAAAAATCAATGAATATTGTAAATGCACAAACAGTAATATCTCCACATTGCAAGGTGGAATTCTGAAATTTTTTGCTTTCTCCTGTTAATCCTAGCATGATAAAGAAGATTCAAAGAGAGTGAGATGCCAGCTCCTTTCATTCAGTCAGTAGCTTCAAACATTTCTGGTATATGAAAAACATGTTTTTCAATGGCAAAAATCAATGAATATTGTAAATGCACAAACAGTAATATCTCCACATTGCAAGGTGCAATTCTGAAATTTTTTGCTTTTTCCTGATAATCCTAGCATGATAAAGAAGATTCAAAGAGAGTGAGATGCCAGCTCCTTTCATTCAGTCAGTAGCTTCAAACATTTCTGGTATATGAATAACATGATGTTTTTCAATGGCAAAAATCAATGAATATTGTAAATGCACAAACAGTAATATCTCCACATTGCAAGGTGCAATTCTGACATTTTTTGCTTTTTCCTGCTAATCCTAGCATGATAAAGAAGATTCAAAGAGAGTGAGATGCCAGCTCCTTTCATTCAGTCAGTAGGTTCAAACATTTCTGAACGTTTTTCAATGGCAAAAATCAATGAATATTGTAAATGCACAAACAGTAATATCTCCACATTGCAAGGTGCAATTCTGAAATTTTTTGCTTTTTCCTGCTAATCCTAGCATGATAAAGAAGATTCAAAGAGAGTGAGATGCCAGCTCCTTTCATTCAGTCAGTAGCTTCAAACATTTCTGGACGTTTTTCAATGGCAAAAATCAATGAATATTGTATATGCACAAACAGTAATATCTCCACATTGCAAGGTGCAATTCTGAAATTTTTTGCTTTTTCCTGCTAATCCTAGCATGATAAAGAAGATTCAAAGAGAGTGAGATGCCAGCTCCTTTCATTCAGTCAGTAGCTTCAAACATTTCTGGTATATGAAAAACATGTTTTTCAATGGCAAAAATCAATGAATATTGTAAATGCACAAACAGTAATATCTCCACATTGCAAGGTGCAATTCTGAAATTTTTTGCTTTTTCCTGCTAATCCTAGCATGATAAAGAAGATTCAAAGAGAGTGAGATGCCAGCTCCTTTCATTCAGTCAGTAGCTTCAAACATTTCTGGTATATGAAAAACATGTTTTTCAATGGCAAAAATCAATGAATATTGTAAATGCACAAACAGTAATATCTCCACATTGCAAGGTGCAATTCTGAAATTTTTTGCTTTTTCCTGCTAATCCTAGCATGATAAAGAAGATTCAAAGAGAGTGAGATGCCAGCTCCTTTCATTCAGTCAGTAGCTTCAAACATTTCTGGACGTTTTTCAATGGCAAAAATCAATGAATATTGTAAATGCACAAACAGTAATATCTCCACATTGCAAGGTGCAATTCTGAAATTTTTTGCTTTTTCCTGTTAATCCTTGCATGATAAAGAAGATTCAAAGAGAGTGAGATGCCAGCTCCTTTCATTCAGTCAGTAGCTTCAAACATTTCTGGTATATGAAAAACATGTTTTTCAATGGCAAAAATCAATGAATATTGTAAATGCACAAACAGTAATATCTCCACATTGCAAGGTGCAATTCTGAAATTTTTTGCTTTTTCCTGATAATCCTAGCATGATAAAGAAGATTCAAAGAGAGTGAGATGCCAGCTCCTTTCATTCAGTCAGTAGCTTCAAACATTTCTGGTATATGAATAACATGATGTTTTTCAATGGCAAAAATCAATGAATATTGTAAATGCACAAACAGTAATATCTCCACATTGCAAGGTGCAATTCTGACATTTTTTGCTTTTTCCTGCTAATCCTAGCATGATAAAGAAGATTCAAAGAGAGTGAGATGCCAGCTCCTTTCATTCAGTCAGTAGCTTCAAACATTTCTGAACGTTTTTCAATGGCAAAAATCAATGAATATTGTAAATGCACAAACAGTAATATCTCCACATTGCAAGGTGCAATTCTGAAATTTTTTGCTTTTTCCTGCTAATCCTAGCATGATAAAGAAGATTCAACGAGAGTGAGATGCCAGCTCCTTTCATTCAGTCAGTAGCTTCAAACATTTCTGGACGTTTTTCAATGGCAAAAATCAATGAATATTGTATATGCACAAACAGTAATATCTCCACATTGCAAGGTGCAATTCTGAAATTTTTTGCTTTTTCCTGCTAATCCTAGCATGATAAAGAAGATTCAAAGAGAGTGAGATGCCAGCTCCTTTCATTCAGTCAGTAGCTTCAAACATTTCTGGTATATGAAAAACATGTTTTTCAATGGCAAAAATCAATGAATATTGTAAATGCACAAGCAGTAATATCTCCACATTGCAAGGTGCAATTCTGAAATTTTTTGCTTTTTCCTGCTAATCCTAGCATGATAAAGAAGATTCAAAGAGAGTGAGATGCCAGCTCCTTTCATTCAGTCAGTAGCTTCAAACATTTCTGGTATATGAAAAACATGTTTTTCAATGGCAAAAATCAATGAATATTGTAAATGCACAAACAGTAATATCTCCACATTGCAAGGTGCAATTCTGAAATTTTTTGCTTTTTCCTGCTAATCCTAGCATGATAAAGAAGATTCAAAGAGAGTGAGATGCCAGCTCCTTTCATTCAGTCAGTAGCTTCAAACATTTCTGGACGTTTTTCAATGGCAAAAATCAATGAATATTGTAAATGCACAAACAGTAATATCTCCACATTGCAAGGTGCAATTCTGAAATTTTTTGCTTTTTCCTGTTAATCCTAGCATGATAAAGAAGATTCAAAGAGAGTGAGATGCCAGCTCCTTTCATTCAGTCAGTAGCTTCAAACATTTCTGGTATATGAAAAACATGTTTTTCAATGGCAAAAATCAATGAATATTGTAAATGCACAAACAGTAATATCTCCACATTGCAAGGTGCAATTCTGAAATTTTTTGCTTTTTCCTGATAATCCTAGCATGATAAAGAAGATTCAAAGAGAGTGAGATGCCAGCTCCTTTCATTCAGTCAGTAGCTTCAAACATTTCTGGTATATGAATAACATGATGTTTTTCAATGGCAAAAATCAATGAATATTGTAAATGCACAAACAGTAATATCTCCACATTGCAAGGTGCAATTCTGAGATTTTTTGCTTTTTCCTGCTAATCCTAGCATGATAAAGAAGATTCAAAGAGAGTGAGATGCCAGCTCCTTTCATTCAGTCAGTAGCTTCAAACATTTCTGAACGTTTTTCAATGGCAAAAATCAATGAATATTGTAAATGCACAAACAGTAATATCTCCACATTGCAAGGTGCAATTCTGAATTTTTTTGCTTTTTCCTGCTAATCCTAGCATGATAAAGAAGATTCAAAGAGAGTGAGATGCCAGCTCCTTTCATTCAGTCAGTAGCTTCAAACATTTCTGGACGTTTTTCAATGGCAAAAATCAATGAATATTGTATATGCACAAACAGTAATATCTCCACATTGCAAGGTGCAATTCTGAAATTTTTTGCTTTTTCCTGCTAATCCTAGCATGATAAAGAAGATTCAAAGAGAGTGAGATGCCAGCTCCTTTCATTCAGTCAGTAGCTTCAAACATTTCTGGTATATGAAAAACATGTTTTTCATTGGCAAAAATCAATGAATATTGTAAATGCACAAACAGTAATATCTCCACATTGCAAGGTGCAATTCTGAAATTTTTTGCTTTTTCCTGCTAATCCTAGCATGATAAAGAAGATTCAGAGAGAGTGAGATGCCAGCTCCTTTCATTCAGTCAGTAGCTTCAAACATTTCTGGTATATGAAAAACATGTTTTTCAATGGCAAAAATCAATGAATACTGTAAATGCACAAACAGTAATATCTCCACATTGCAAGGTGCAATTCTGAAATTTTTTGCTTTTTCCTGCTAATCCTAGCATGATAAAGAAGATTCAAAGAGAGTGAGATGCCAGCTCCTTTCATTCAGTCAGTAGCTTCAAACATTTCTGGACGTTTTTCAATGGCAAAAATCAATGAATATTGTAAATGCACAAACAGTAATATCTCCACATTGCAAGGTGCAATTCTGAAATTTTTTGCTTTTTCCTGTTAATCCTAGCATGATAAAGAAGATTCAAAGAGAGTGAGATGCCAGCTCCTTTCATTCAGTCAGTAGCTTCAAACATTTCTGGTATATGAAAAACATGTTTTTCAATGGCAAAAATCAATGAATATTGTAAATGCACAAACAGTAATATCTCCACATTGCAAGGTGCAATTCTGAAATTTTTTGCTTTTTCCTGATAATCCTAGCATGATAAAGAAGATTCAAAGAGAGTGAGATGCCAGCTCCTTTCATTCAGTCAGTAGCTTCAAACATTTCTGGACGTTTTTCAATGGCAAAAATCAATGAATATTGTAAATGCACAAACAGTAATATCTCCACATTGCAAGGTGCAATTCTGAAATTTTTTGCTTTTTCCTGTTAATCCTAGCATGATAAAGAAGATTCAAAGAGAGTGAGATGCCAGCTCCTTTCATTCAGTCAGTAGCTTCAAACATTTCTGGTATATGAAAAACATGTTTTTCAATGGCAAAAATCAATGAATATTGTAAATGCACAAACAGTAATATCTCCACATTGCAAGGTGCAATTCTGAAATTTTTTGCTTTTTCCTGATAATCCTAGCATGATAAAGAAGATTCAAAGAGAGTGAGATGCCAGCTCCTTTCATTCAGTCAGTAGCTTCAAACATTTCTGGTATATGAATAACATGATGTTTTTCAATGGCAAAAATCAATGAATATTGTAAATGCACAAACAGTAATATCTCCACATTGCAAGGTGCAATTCTGACATTTTTTGCTTTTTCCTGCTAATCCTAGCATGATAAAGAAGATTCAAAGAGAGTGAGATGCCAGCTCCTTTCATTCAGTCAGTAGCTTCAAACATTTCTGAACGTTTTTCAATGGCAAAAATCAATGAATATTGTAAATGCACAAACAGTAATATCTCCACATTGCAAGGTGCAATTCTGAAATTTTTTGCTTTTTCCTGCTAATCCTAGCATGATAAAGAAGATTCAAAGAGAGTGAGATGCCAGCTCCTTTCATTCAGTCAGTAGCTTCAAACATTTCTGGACGTTTTTCAATGGCAAAAATCAATGAATATTGTATATGCACAAACAGTAATATCTCCACATTGCAAGGTGCAATTCTGAAATTTTTTGCTTTTTCCTGCTAATCCTAGCATGATAAAGAAGATTCAAAGAGAGTGAGATGCCAGCTCCTTTCATTCAGTCAGTAGCTTCAAACATTTCTGGACGTTTTTCAATGGCAAAAATCAATGAATATTGTAAATGCACAAACAGTAATATCTCCACATTGCAAGGTGCAATTCTGAAATTTTTTGCTTTTTCCTGTTAATCCTAGCATGATAAAGAAGATTCAAAGAGAGTGAGATGCCAGCTCCTTTCATTCAGTCAGTAGCTTCAAACATTTCTGGTATATGAAAAACATGTTTTTCAATGGCAAAAATCAATGAATATTGTAAATGCACAAACAGTAATATCTCCACATTGCAAGGTGCAATTCTGAAATTTTTTGCTTTTTCCTGATAATCCTAGCATGATAAAGAAGATTCAAAGAGAGTGAGATGCCAGCTCCTTTCATTCAGTCAGTAGCTTCAAACATTTCTGGTATATGAATAACATGATGTTTTTCAATGGCAAAAATCAATGAATATTGTAAATGCACAAACAGTAATATCTCCACATTGCAAGGTGCAATTCTGAAATTTTTTGCTTTTTCCTGCTAATCCTAGCATGATAAAGAAGATTCAAAGAGAGTGAGATGCCAGCTCCTTTCATTCAGTCAGTAGCTTCAAACATTTCTGAACGTTTTTCAATGGCAAAAATCAATGAATATTGTAAATGCACAAACAGTAATATCTCCACATTGCAAGGTGCAATTCTGAAATTTTTTGCTTTTTCCTGCTAATCCTAGCATGATAAAGAAGATTCAAAGAGAGTGAGATGCCAGCTCCTTTCATTCAGTCAGTAGCTTCAAACATTTCTGGACGTTTTTCAATGGCAAAAATCAATAAATATTGTAAATGCACAAACAGTAATATCTCCACATTGCAAGGTGCAATTCTGAATTTTTTTGCTTTTTCCTGCTAATCCTAGCATGATAAAGAAGATTCAAAGAGAGTGAGATGCCAGCTCCTTTCATTCAGTCAGTAGCTTCAAACATTTCTGAACGTTTTTCAATGGCAAAAATCAATGAATATTGTAAATGCACAAACAGTAATATCTCCACATTGCAAGGTGCAATTCTGAAATTTTTTGCTTTTTCCTGCTAATCCTAGCATGATAAAGAAGATTCAAAGAGAGTGAGATGCCAGCTCCTTTCATTCAGTCAGTAGCTTCAAACATTTCTGGACGTTTTTCAATGGCAAAAATCAATGAATATTGTAAATGCACAAACAGTAATATCTCCACATTGCAAGGTGCAATTCTGATTTTTTTTGCTTTTTCCTGTTAATCCTAGCATGATAAAGAAGATTCAAAGAGAGTGAGATGCCAGCTCCTTTTATTCAGTCAGTAGCTTCAAACATTTCTGGTATATGAAAAACATGTTTTTCAATGGCAAAAATCAATGAATATTGTAAATGCACAAACAGTAATATCTCCACATTGCAAGGTGCAATTCTGAAATTTTTTGCTTTTTCCTGCTAATCCTAGCATGATAAAGAAGATTCAAAGAGAGTGAGATGCCAGCTCCTTTCATTCAGTCAGTAGCTTCAAACATTTCTGAACGTTTTTCAATGGCAAAAATCAATGAATATTGTAAATGCACAAACAGTAATATCTCCACATTGCAAGGTGCAATTCTGAAATTTTTTGCTTTTTCCTGCTAATCCTAGCATGATAAAGAAGATTCAAAGAGAGTGAGATGCCAGCTCCTTTCATTCAGTCAGTAGCTTCAAACATTTCTGGTATATGAAAAACATGTTTTTCAATGGCAAAAATCAATGAATATTGTAAATGCACAAACAGTAATATCTCCACATTGCAAGGTGCAATTCTGAAATTTTTTGCTTTTTCCTGTTAATCCTAGCATGATAAAGAAGATTCAAAGAGAGTGAGATGCCAGCTCCTTTCATTCAGTCAGTAGCTTCAAACATTTCTGGTATATGAAAAACGTTTTTCAATGGCAAAAATCAATGAATATTGTAAATGCACAAACAGTAATATCTCCACATTGCAAGGTGCAATTCTGAAATTTTTTGCTTTTTCCTGCTAATCCTAGCATGATAAAAAAGATTCAAAGAGAGTGAGATGCCAGCTCCTTTCATTCAGTCAGTAGCTTCAAACATTTCTGAACGTTTTTCAATGGCAAAAATCAATGAATATTGTAAATGCACAAACAGTAATATCTCCACATTGCAAGGTGCAATTCTGAAATTTTTTTGCTTTTTCCTGCTAATCCTAGCATGATAAAGAAGATTCAAAGAGAGTGAGATGCCAGCTCCTTTCATTCAGTCAGTAGCTTCAAACATTTCTGGTATATGAAAAACATGTTTTTCAATGGCAAAAATCAATGAATATTGTAAATGCACAAACAGTAATATCTCCACATTGCAAGGTGCAATTCTGAAATTTTTTGCTTTTTCCTGCTAATCCTAGCATGATAAAGAAGATTCAAAGAGAGTGAGATGCCAGCTCCTTTCATTCAGTCAGTAGCTTCAAACATTTCTGGACGTTTTTCAATGGCAAAAATCAATGAATATTGTAAATGCACAAACAGTAATATCTCCACATTGCAAGGTTCAATTCTGAAATTTTTTGCTTTTTCCTGCTAATCCTAGCATGATAAAGAAGATTCAAAGAGAGTGAGATGCCAGCTCCTTTCATTCAGTCAGTAGCTTCAAACATTTCTGGTATATGAAAAACATGTTTTTCAATGGCAAAAATCAATGAATATTGTAAATGCACAAACAGTAATATCTCCACATTGCAAGGTGCAATTCTGAAATTTTTTGCTTTTTCCTGCTAATCCTAGCATGATAAAGAAGATTCAAAGAGAGTGAGATGCCAGCTCCTTTCATTCAGTCAGTAGCTTCAAACATTTCTGGACGTTTTTCAATGGCAAAAGTCAATGAATATTGTAAATGCACACAGTAATATCTCCACATTGCAAGGTTCAATTCTGAAATTTTTTGCTTTTTCCTGCTAATCCTAGCATGATAAAGAAGATTCAAAGTGAGTGAGATGCCAGCTCCTTTCATTCAGTCAGTAGCTTCAAACATTTCTGGTATATGAAAAACATGTTTTTCAATGGCAAAAATCAATGAATATTGTAAATGCACAAACAGTAATATCTCCACATTGCAAGGTGCAATTCTGAAATTTTTTGCTTTTTCCTGCTAATCCTAGCATGATAAAGAAGATTCAAAGAGAGTGAGATGCCAGCTCCTTTCATTCAGTCAGTAGCTTCAAACATTTCTGGTATATGAAAAACATGTTTTTCAATGGCAAAAATCAATGAATATTGTAAATGCACAAACAGTAATATCTCCACATTGCAAGGTGCAATTCTGAAATTTTTTGCTTTTTCCTGCTAATCCTAGCATGATAAAGAAGATTCAAAGAGAGTGAGATGCCAGCTCCTTTCATTCAGTCAGTAGCTTCAAACATTTCTGGTATATGAAAAACGTTTTTCAATGGCAAAAATCAATGAATATTGTAAATGCACAAACAGTAATATCTCCACATTGCAAGGTGCAATTCTGAAATTTTTTGCTTTTTCCTGCTAATCCTAGCATGATAAAAAAGATTCAAAGAGAGTGAGATGCCAGCTCCTTTCATTCAGTCAGTAGCTTCAAACATTTCTGAACGTTTTTCAATGGCAAAAATCAATGAATATTGTAAATGCACAAACAGTAATATCTCCACATTGCAAGGTGCAATTCTGAAATTTTTTGCTTTTTCCTGCTAATCCTAGCATGATAAAGAAGATTCAAAGAGAGTGAGATGCCAGCTCCTTTCATTCAGTCAGTAGCTTCAAACATTTCTGGTATATGAAAAACATGTTTTTCAATGGCAAAAATCAATGAATATTGTAAATGCACAAACAGTAATATCTCCACATTGCAAGGTGCAATTCTGAAATTTTTTGCTTTTTCCTGCTAATCCTAGCATGATAAAGAAGATTCAAAGAGAGTGAGATGCCAGCTCCTTTCATTCAGTCAGTAGCTTCAAACATTTCTGGACGTTTTTCAATTGCAAAAATCAATGAATATTGTAAATGCACAAACAGTAATATCTCCACATTGCAAGGTGCAATTCTGAAATTTTTTGCTTTTTCATGTTAATCCTAGCATGATAAAGAAGATTCAAAGAGAGTGAGATGCCAGCTCCTTTCATTCAGTCAGTAGCTTCAAACATTTCTGGTATATGAAAAACATGTTTTTCAATGGCAAAAATCAATGAATATTGTAAATGCACAAACAGTAATATCTCCACATTGCAAGGTGCAATTCTGAAATTTTTTGCTTTTTCCTGCTAATCCTAGCATGATAAAGAAGATTCAAAGAGAGTGAGATGCCAGCTCCTTTCATTCAGTCAGTAGCTTCAAACATTTCTGAACGTTTTTCAATGGCAAAAATCAATGAATATTGTAAATGCACAAACAGTAATATCTCCACATTGCAAGGTGCAATTCTGAAATTTTTTGCTTTTTCCTGCTAATCCTAGCATGAAAAAGAAGATTCAAAGAGAGTGAGATGCCAGCTCCTTTCATTCAGTCAGTAGCTTCAAACATTTCTGGACGTTTTTCAATGGCAAAAATCAATGAATATTGTAAATGCACAAACAGTAATATCTCCACATTGCAAGGTGCAATTCTGAAATTTTTTGCTTTTTCCTGCTAATCCTAGCATGATAAAGAAGATTCAAAGAGAGTGAGATGCCAGCTCCTTTCATTCAGTCAGTAGCTTCAAACATTTCTGAACGTTTTTCAATGGCAAAAATCAATGAATATTGTAAATGCACAAACAGTAATATCTGCACATTGCAAGGTGCAATTCTGAAATTTTTTGCTTTTTCCTGCTAAGCCTAGCATGATAAAGAAGATTCAAAGAGAGTGAGATTCCAGCTCCTTTCATTCAGTCAGTAGCTTCAAACATTTCTGGACGTTTTTCAATGGCAAAAATCAATGAATATTGTAAATGCACAAACAGTAATATCTCCACATTGCAAGGTGCAATTCTGAAATTTTTTGCTTTTTCCTGATAATCCTAGCATGATAAAGAAGATTCAAAGAGAGTGAGATGCCAGCTCCTGTCATTCAGTCAGTAGCTTCAAACATTTCTGGACGTTTTTCAATGGCAAAAATCAATGAATATTGTAAATGCACAAACAGTAATATCTCCACATTGCAAGGTGCAATTCTGAAATTTTTTGCTTTTTCCTGCTAATCCTAGCATGATAAAGAAGCTTCAAAGAGAGTGAGATGCCAGCTCCTTTCATTCAGTCAGTAGCTTCAAACATTTCTGGTATATGAAAAACATGTTTTTCAATGGCAAAAATCAGTGAATATTGTAAATGCACAAACAGTAATATCTCCACATTGCAAGGTGCAATTCTGAAATTTTTTGCTTTTTCCTGCTAATCCTAGCATGATAAAGAAGATTCAAAGAGAGTGAGATGCCAGCTCCTTTCATTCAGTCAGTAGCTTCAAACATTTCTGGTATATGAATAACATGATGTTTTTCAATGGCAAAAATCAATGAATATTGTAAATGCACAAACAGTAATATCTCCACATTGCAAGGTGCAATTCTGAAATTTTTTGCTTTTTCCTGCTAATCCTAGCATGATAAAGAAGATTCAAAGAGAGTGAGATGCCAGCTCCTTTCATTCAGTCAGTAGCTTCAAACATTTCTGGACGTTTTTCAATGGCAAAAATCAATGAATATTGTAAATGCACAAACAGTAATATCTCCACATTGCAAGGTGCAATTCTGAAATGTTTTGCTTTTTCCTGCTAATCCTAGCATGATAAAGAAGATTCAAAGAGAGTGAGATGCCAGCTCCTTTCATTCAGTCAGTAGCTTCAAACATTTCTGGTATATGAAAAACGTTTTTCAATGGCAAAAATCAATGAATATTGTAAATGCACAAACAGTAATATCTCCACATTGCAAGGTGCAATTCTGAAATTTTTTGCTTTTTCCTGCTAATCCTAGCATGATAAAGAAGATTCAAAGAGAGTGAGATGCCAGCTCCTTTCATTCAGTCAGTAGCTTCAAACATTTCTGGTATATGAAAAACATGTTTTTCAATGGCAAAAATCAATGAATATTGTAAATGCACAAACAGTAATATCTCCACATTGCAAGGTGCAATTCTGAAATTGTTTGCTTTTTCCTGCTAATCCTAGCATGATAAAGAAGATTCAAAGAGAGTGAGATGCCAGCTCCTTTCATTCAGTCAGTAGCTTCAAACATTTCTGGTATATGAAAAACATGTTTTTCAATGGCAAAAATCAATGAATATTGTAAATGCACAAACAGTAATATCTCCACATTGCAAGGTGCAATTCTGAAATTTTTTGCTTTTTCCTGCTAATCCTAGCATGATAAAGAAGATTCAAAGAGAGTGAGATGCCATCTGCTTTCATTCAGTCAGTAGCTTCAAACATTTCTGGACGTTTTTCAATGGCAAAAATCAATGAATATTGTAAATGCACACAGTAATATCTCCACATTGCAAGGTTCAATTCTGAAATTTTTTGCTTTTTCCTGCTAATCCTAGCATGATAAAGAAGATTCAAAGAGAGTGAGATGCCAGCTCCTTTCATTCAGTCAGTAGCTTCAAACATTTCTGGTATATGAAAAACATGTTTTTCAATGGCAAAAATCAATGAATATTGTAAATGCACAAACAGTAATATCTCCACATTGCAAGGTGCAATTCTGAAATTTTTTGCTTTTTCCTGCTAATCCTAGCATGATAAAGAAGATTCAAAGAGAGTGAGATGCCAGCTCCTTTCATTCAGTCAGTAGCTTCAAACATTTCTGGACGTTTTTCAATGGCAAAAATCAATGAATATTGTAAATGCACAAACAGTAATATCTCCACATTGCAAGGTGCAATTCTGAAATTTTTTGCTTTTTCCTGTTAATCCTAGCATGATAAAGAAGATTCAAAGAGAGTGAGATGCCAGCTCCTTTCATTCAGTCAGTAGCTTCAAACATTTCTGGTATATGAAAAACATGTTTTTCAATGGCAAAAATCAATGAATATTGTAAATGCACAAACAGTAATATCTCCACATTGCAAGGTGCAATTCTGAAATTTTTTGCTTTTTCCTGCTAATCCTAGCATGATAAAGAAGATTCAAAGAGAGTGAGATGCCAGCTCCTTTCATTCAGTCAGTAGCTTCAAACATTTCTGGTATATGAAAAACATGTTTTTCAATGGCAAAAATCAATGAATATTGTAAATGCACAAACAGTAATATCTCCACATTGCAAGGTGCAATTCTGAAATTTTTTGCTTTTTCCTGCTAATCCTAGCATGATAAAGAAGATTCAAAGAGAGTGAGATGCCAGCTCCTTTCATTCAGTCAGTAGCTTC
The DNA here is from genome assembly GCF_046119375.1 of Phyllobates terribilis. Classification (NCBI taxonomy): domain Eukaryota; kingdom Metazoa; phylum Chordata; class Amphibia; order Anura; family Dendrobatidae; genus Phyllobates; species Phyllobates terribilis. The sequence goes on from NW_027366444.1 coordinate 43,801, forward strand.
AAACATTTCTGGTATATGAAAAACATGTTTTTCAATGGCAAAAATCAATGAATATTGTAAATGCACAAACAGTAATATCTCCACATTGCAACGTGCAATTCTGAAATTTTTTGCTTTTTCCTGTTAATCCTAGCATGATAAAGAAGATTCAAAGAGAGTGAGATGCCAGCTCCTTTCATTCAGTCAGTAGCTTCAAACATTTCTGGTATATGAAAAACGTTTTTCAATGGCAAAAATCAATGAATATTGTAAATGCACAAACAGTAATATCTCCACATTGCAAGGTGCAATTCTGAAATGTTTTGCTTTTTCCTGCTAATCCTAGCATGATAAAAAAGATTCAAAGAGAGTGAGATGCCAGCTCCTTTCATTCAGTCAGTAGCTTCAAACATTTCTGAACGTTTTTCAATGGCAAAAATCAATGAATATTGTAAATGCACAAACAGTAATATCTCCACATTGCAAGGTGCAATTCTGAAATTTTTTGCTTTTTCCTGCTAATCCTAGCATGATAAAGAAGATTCAAAGAGAGTGAGATGCCAGCTCCTTTCATTCAGTCAGTAGCTTCAAACATTTTTGGTATATGAAAAACATGTTTTTCAATGGCAAAAATCAATGAATATTGTAAATGCACAAACAGTAATATCTCCACATTGCAAGGTGCAATTCTGAAATTTTTTGCTTTTTCCTGCTAATCCTAGCATGATAAAGAAGATTCAAAGAGAGTGAGATGCCAGCTCCTTTCATTCAGTCAGTAGCTTCAAACATTTCTGGACGTTTTTCAATGGCAAAAATCAATGAATATTGTAAATGCACAAACAGTAATATCTCCACATTGCAAGGTGCAATTCTGAAATTTTTTGCTTTTTCCTGTTAATCCTAGCATGATAAAGAAGATTCAAAGAGAGTGAGATGCCAGCTCCTTTCATTCAGTCAGTAGCTTCAAACATTTCTGGTATATGAAAAACATGTTTTTCAATGGCAAAAATCAATGAATATTGTAAATGCACAAACAGTAATATCTCCACATTGCAAGGAGCAATTCTGAAATTTTTTGCTTTTTCCTGATAATCCTAGCATGATAAAGAAGATTCAAAGAGAGTGAGATGCCAGCTCCTTTCATTCAGTCAGTAGCTTCAAACATTTCTGAACGTTTTTCAATGGCAAAAATCAATGAATATTGTAAATGCACAAACAGTAATATCTGCACATTGCAAGGTGCAATTCTGAAATTTTTTGATTTTTCCTGCTAAGCCTAGCATGATAAAGAAGATTCAAAGAGAGTGAGATGCCAGCTCCTTTCATTCAGTCAGTAGCTTCAAACATTTCTGGACGTTTTTCAATGGCAAAAATCAATGAATATTGTAAATGCACAAACAGTAATATCTCCACATTGCAAGGTGCAATTCTGAAATTTTTTGCTTTTTCCTGATAATCCTAGCATGATAAAGAAGATTCAAAGAGAGTGAGATGCCAGCTCCTGTCATTCAGTCAGTAGCTTCAAACATTTCTGGACGTTTTTCAATGGCAAAAATCAATGAATATTGTAAATGCACAAACAGTAATATCTCCACATTGCAAGGTGCAATTCTGAAATTTTTTGCTTTTTCCTGCTAATCCTAGCATGATAAAGAAGATTCAAAGAGAGTGAGATGCCAGCTCCTTTCATTCAGTCAGTTGCTTCAAACATTTCTGGTATATGAAAAACATGTTTTTCAATGGCAAAAATCAGTGAATATTGTAAATGCACAAACAGTAATATCTCCACATTGCAAGGTGCAATTCTGAAATTTTTTGCTTTTTCCTGCTAATCCTAGCATGATAAAGAAGATTCAAAGAGAGTGAGATGCCAGCTCCTTTCATTCAGTCAGTAGCTTCAAACATTTCTGGTATATGAATAACATGATGTTTTTCAATGGCAAAAATCAATGAATATTGTAAATGCACAAACAGTAATATCTCCACATTGCAAGGTGCAATTCTGAAATTTTTTGCTTTTTCCTGCTAATCCTAGCATGATAAAGAAGATTCAAAGAGAGTGAGATGCCAGCTCCTTTCATTCAGTCAGTAGCTTCAAACATTTCTGGACGTTTTTCAATGGCAAAAATCAATGAATATTGTAAATGCACAAACAGTAATATCTCCACATTGCAAGGTGCAATTCTGAAATGTTTTGCTTTTTCCTGCTAATCCTAGCATGATAAAGAAGATTCAAAGAGAGTGAGATGCCAGCTCCTTTCATTCAGTCAGTAGCTTCAAACATTTCTGGTATATGAAAAACGTTTTTCAATGGCAAAAATCAATGAATATTGTAAATGCACAAACAGTAATATCTCCACATTGCAAGGTGCAATTCTGAAATTTTTTGCTTTTTCCTGCTAATCCTAGCATGATAAAGAAGATTCAAAGAGAGTGAGATGCCAGCTCTTTTCATTCAGTCAGTAGCTTCAAACATTTCTGGTATATGAAAAACATGTTTTTCAATGGCAAAAATCAATGAATATTGTAAATGCACAAACAGTAATATCTCCACATTGCAAGGTGCAATTCTGAAATTGTTTGCTTTTTCCTGCTAATCCTAGCATGATAAAGAAGATTCAAAGAGAGTGAGATGCCAGCTCCTTTCATTCAGTCAGTAGCTTCAAACATTTCTGGTATATGAAAAACATGTTTTTCAATGGCAAAAATCAATGAATATTGTAAATGCACAAACAGTAATATCTCCACATTGCAAGGTGCAATTCTGAAATTTTTTGCTTTTTCCTGCTAATCCTAGCATGATAAAGAAGATTCAAAGAGAGTGAGATGCCATCTCCTTTCATTCAGTCAGTAGCTTCAAACATTTCTAGACGTTTTTCAATGGCAAAAATCAAGGTGCAATTCTGAAATTTTTTGCTTTTTCCTGCTAATCCTAGCATGATAAAGAAGATTCAAAGAGAGTGAGATGCCAGCTCCTTTCATTCAGTCAGTAGCTTCAAACATTTCTGGTATATGAATAACATGATGTTTTTCAATGGCAAAAATCAATGAATATTGTAAATGCACAAACAGTAATATCTCCACATTGCAAGGTGCAATTCTGACATTTTTTGCTTTTTCCTGCTAATCCTAGCATGACAAAGAAGATTCAAAGAGAGTGAGATGCCAGCTCCTTTCATTCAGTCAGTAGCTTCAAACATTTCTGGACGTTTTTCAATGGCAAAAATCAATGAATATTGTAAATGCACAAACAGTAATATCTCCACATTGCAAGGTGCAATTCTGAAATGTTTTGCTTTTTCCTGCTAATCCTAGCATGATAAAGAAGATTCAAAGAGAGTGAGATGCCAGCTCCTTTCATTCAGTCAGTAGCTTCAAACATTTCTGGACGTTTTTCAATGGCAAAAATCAATGAATATTGTATATGCACAAAGAGTAATATCTCCACATTGCAAGGTGCAATTCTGAAATTTTTTGCTTTTTCCTGCTAATCCTAGCATGATAAAGAAGATTCAAAGAGAGTGAGATGCCAGCTCCTTTCATTCAGTCAGTAGCTTCAAACATTTCTGGACGTTTTTCAATGGCAAAAATCAATGAATATTGTAAATGCACAAACAGTAATATCTCCACATTGCAAGGTTCAATTCTGAAATTTTTTGCTTTTTCCTGCTAATCCTAGCATGATAAAGAAGATTCAAAGAGAGTGAGATGCCAGCTCCTTTCATTCAGTCAGTAGCTTCAAACATTTCTGGTATATGAAAAACATGTTTTTCAATGGCAAAAATCAATGAATATTGTAAATGCACAAACAGTAATATCTCCACATTGCAAGGTGCAATTCTGAAATTTTTTGCTTTTTCCTGCTAATCCTAGCATGATAAAGAAGATTCAAAGAGAGTGAGATGCCAGCTCCTTTCATTCAGTCAGTAGCTTCAAACATTTCTGAACGTTTTTCAATGGCAAAAATCAATGAATATTGTAAATGCACAAACAGTAATATCTCCACATTGCAAGGTGCAATTCTGAAATTTTTTGCTTTTTCCTGCTAATCCTAGCATGATAAAGAAGATTCAAAGAGAGTGAGATGCCAGCTCCTTTCATTCAGTCAGTAGCTTCAAACATTTCTGGACGTTTTTCAATGGCAAAAATCAATGAATATTGTAAATGCACAAACAGTAATATCTCCACATTGCAAGGTGCAATTCTGAAATGTTTTGCTTTTTCCTGCTAATCCTAGCATGATAAAGAAGATTCAAAGAGAGTGAGATGCCAGCTCCTTTCATTCAGTCAGTAGCTTCAAACATTTCTGGTATATGAAAAACGTTTTTCAATGGCAAAAATCAATGAATATTGTAAATGCACAAACAGTAATATCTCCACATTGCAAGGTGCAATTCTGAAATTTTTTGCTTTTTCCTGCTAATCCTAGCATGATAAAGAAGATTCAAAGAGAGTGAGATGCCAGCTCCTTTCATTCAGTCAGTAGCTTCAAACATTTCTGGTATATGAAAAACATGTTTTTCAATGGCAAAAATCAATGAATATTGTAAATGCACAAACAGTAATATCTCCACATTGCAAGGTGCAATTCTGAAATTGTTTGCTTTTTCCTGCTAATCCTAGCATGATAAAGAAGATTCAAAGAGAGTGAGATGCCAGCTCCTTTCATTCAGTCAGTAGCTTCAAACATTTCTGGTATATGAAAAACATGTTTTTCAATGGCAAAAATCAATGAATATTGTAAATGCACAAACAGTAATATCTCCACATTGCAAGGTGCAATTCTGAAATTTTTTGCTTTTTCCTGCTAATCCTAGCATGATAAAGAAGATTCAAAGAGAGTGAGATGCCATCTCCTTTCATTCAGTCAGTAGCTTCAAACATTTCTAGACGTTTTTCAATGGCAAAAATCAAGGTGCAATTCTGAAATTTTTTGCTTTTTCCTGCTAATCCTAGCATGATAAAGAAGATTCAAAGAGAGTGAGATGCCAGCTCCTTTCATTCAGTCAGTAGCTTCAAACATTTCTGGTATATGAATAACATGATGTTTTTCAATGGCAAAAATCAATGAATATTGTAAATGCACAAACAGTAATATCTCCACATTGCAAGGTGCAATTCTGACATTTTTTGCTTTTTCCTGCTAATCCTAGCATGACAAAGAAGATTCAAAGAGAGTGAGATGACAGCTCCTTTCATTCAGTCAGTAGCTTCAAACATTTCTGGACGTTTTTCAATGGCAAAAATCAATGAATATTGTAAATGCACAAACAGTAATATCTCCACATTGCAAGGTGCAATTCTGAAATGTTTTGCTTTTTCCTGCTAATCCTAGCATGATAAAGAAGATTCAAAGAGAGTGAGATGCCAGCTCCTTTCATTCAGTCAGTAGCTTCAAACATTTCTGGACGTTTTTCAATGGCAAAAATCAATGAATATTGTATATGCACAAAGAGTAATATCTCCACATTGCAAGGTGCAATTCTGAAATTTTTTGCTTTTTCCTGCTAATCCTAGCATGATAAAGAAGATTCAAAGAGAGTGAGATGCCAGCTCCTTTCATTCAGTCAGTAGCTTCAAACATTTCTGGACGTTTTTCAATGGCAAAAATCAATGAATATTGTAAATGCACAAACAGTAATATCTCCACATTGCAAGGTTCAATTCTGAAATTTTTTGCTTTTTCCTGCTAATCCTAGCATGATAAAGAAGATTCAAAGAGAGTGAGATGCCAGCTCCTTTCATTCAGTCAGTAGCTTCAAACATTTCTGGTATATGAAAAACATGTTTTTCAATGGCAAAAATCAATGAATATTGTAAATGCACAAACAGTAATATCTCCACATTGCAAGGTGCAATTCTGAAATTTTTTGCTTTTTCCTGCTAATCCTAGCATGATAAAAAAGATTCAAAGAGAGTGAGATGCCAGCTCCTTTCATTCAGTCAGTAGCTTCAAACATTTCTGAACGTTTTTCAATGGCAAAAATCAATGAATATTGTAAATGCACAAACAGTAATAGCTCCACATTGCAAGGTGCAATTCTGAAATTTTTTGCTTTTTCCTGCTATTCCTAGCATGATAAAGAAGATTCAAAGAGAGTGAGATGCCAGCTCCTTTCATTCAGTCAGTAGCTTCAAACATTTCTGGACGTTTTTCAATGGCAAAAATCAATGAATATTGTAAATGCACAAACAGTAATATCTCCACATTGCAAGGTGCAATTCTGAAATTTTTTGCTTTTTCCTGCTAATCCTAGCAAGATAAAGAAGATTCAAAGAGAGTGAGATGCCAGCTCCTTTCATTCAGTCAGTAGCTTCAAACATTTCTGGTATATGAATAACATGATGTTTTTCAATGGCAAAAATCAATGAATATTGTAAATGCACAAACAGTAATATCTCCACATTGCAAGGTTCAATTCTGAAATTTTTTGCTTTTTCCTGCTAATCCTAGCATGATAAAGAAGATTCAAAGAGAGTGAGATGCCAGCTCCTTTCATTCAGTCAGTAGCTTCAAACATTTCTGGTATATGAAAAACATGTTTTTCAATGGCAAAAATCAATGAATATTGTAAATGCACAAACAGTAATATCTCCACATTGCAAGGTGCAATTCTGAAATTTTTTGCTTTTTCCTGCTAATCCTAGCATGATAAAGAAGATTCAAAGAGAGTGAGATGCCAGCTCCTTTCATTCAGTCAGTAGCTTCAAACATTTCTGGACGTTTTTCAATGGCAAAAATCAATGAATATTGTAAATGCACAAACAGTAATATCTCCACATTGCAAGGTGCAATTCTGAAATTTTTTGCTTTTTCCTGTTAATCCTAGCATGATAAAGAAGATTCAAAGAGAGTGAGATGCCAGCTCCTTTCATTCAGTCAGTAGCTTCAAACATTTCTGGTATATGAAAAACATGTTTTTCAATGGCAAAAATCAATGAATATTGTAAATGCACAAACAGTAATATCTCCACATTGCAAGGTGCAATTCTGAATTTTTTTGCTTTTTCCTGATAATCCTAGCATGATAAAGAAGATTCAAAGAGAGTGAGATGCCAGCTCCTTTCATTCAGTCAGTAGCTTCAAACATTTCTGAACGTTTTTCAATGGCAAAAATCAATGAATATTGTAAATGCACAAACAGTAATATCTCCACATTGCAAGGTGCAATTCTGAAATTTTTTGCTTTTTCCTGCTAATCCTAGCATGATAAAGAAGATTCAAAGAGAGTGAGATGCCAGCTCCTTTCATTCAGTCAGTAGCTTCAAACATTTCTGGACGTTTTTCAATGGCAAAAATCAATGAATATTGTAAATGCACAAACAGTAATATCTCCACATTGCAAGATGCAATTCTGAAATGTTTTGCTTTTTCCTGCTAATCCTAGCATGATAAAGAAGATTCAAAGAGAGTGAGATGCCAGCTCCTTTCATTCAGTCAGTAGCTTCAAACATTTCTGGACGTTTTTCAATGGCAAAAATCAATGAATATTGTATATGCACAAACAGTAATATCTCCACATTGCAAGGTGCAATTCTGAAATTTTTTGCTTTTTCCTGCTAATCCTAGCATGATAAAGAAGATTCAAAGAGAGTGAGATGCCAGCTCCTTTCATTCAGTCAGTAGCTTCAAACATTTCTGGACGTTTTTCAATGGCAAAAATCAATGAATATTGTAAATGCACAAACAGTAATATCTCCACATTGCAAGGTTCAATTCTGAAATTTTTTGCTTTTTCCTGCTAATCCTAGCATGATAAAGAAGATTCAAAGAGAGTGAGATGCCAGCTCCTTTCATTCAGTCAGTAGCTTCAAACATTTCTGGTATATGAAAAACATGTTTTTCAATGGCAAAAATCAATGAATATTGTAAATGCACAAACAGTAATATCTCCACATTGCAAGGTGCAATTCTGAAATTTTTTGCTTTTTCCTGCTAATCCTAGCATGATAAAGAAGATTCAAAGAGAGTGAGATGCCAGCTCCTTTCATTCAGTCAGTAGCTTCAAACATTTCTGAACGTTTTTCAATGGCAAAAATCAATGAATATTGTAAATGCACAAACAGTAATATCTCCACATTGCAAGGTGCAATTCTGAAATTTTTTGCTTTTTCCTGCTAATCCTAGCATGATAAAGAAGATTCAAAGAGAGTGAGATGCCAGCTCCTTTCATTCAGTCAGTAGCTTCAAACATTTCTGGACGTTTTTCAATGGCAAAAATCAATGAATATTGTAAATGCACAAACAGTAATATCTCCACATTGCAAGGTGCAATTCTGAAATTTTTTGCTTTTTCCTGCTAATCCTAGCATGATAAAGAAGATTCAAAGAGAGTGAGATGCCAGCTCCTTTCATTCAGTCAGTAGCTTCAAACATTTCTGAACGTTTTTCAATGGCAAAAATCAATGAATATTGTAAATGCACAAACAGTAATATCTCCACATTGCAAGGTGCAATTCTGAAATTTTTTGCTTTTTCCTGCTAATCCTAGCATGATAAAGAAGATTCAAAGAGAGTGAGATGCCAGCTCCTTTCATTCAGTCAGTAGCTTCAAACATTTCTGGACGTTTTTCAATGGCAAAAATCAATGAATATTGTAAATGCACAAACAGTAATATCTCCACATTGCAAGGTGCAATTCTGAATTTTTTTGCTTTTTCCTATTAATCCTAGCATGATAAAGAAGATTCCAAGAGAGTGAGATGCCAGCTCCTTTCATTCAGTCAGTAGCTTCAAACATTTCTGGTATATGAAAAACATGTTTTTCAATGGCAAAAATCAATGAATATTGTAAATGCACAAACAGTAATATCTCCACATTGCAAGGTGCAATTCTGAAATTTTTTGCTTTTTCCTGTTAATCCTAGCATGATAAAGAAGATTTAAAGAGAGTGAGATGCCAGCTCCTTTCATTCAGTCAGTAGCTTCAAACATTTCTGAACGTTTTTCAATGGCAAAAATCAATGAATATTGTAAATGCACAAACAGTAATATCTCCACATTGCATGGTGCAATTCTGAAATTTTTTGCTTTTTCCAGCTAATCCTAGCATGATAAAGAAGATTCAAAGAGAGTGAGATGCCAGCTCCTTTCATTCAGTCAGTAGCTTCAAACATTTCTGGTATATGAAAAACATGTTTTTCAATGGCAAAAATCAATGAATATTGTAAATGCACAAACAGTAATATCTCCACATTGCAAGGTGCAATTCTGAAATTTTTTGCTTTTTCCTGCTAATCCTAGCATGATAAAAAAGATTCAAAGAGAGTGAGATGCCAGCTCCTTTCATTCAGTCAGTAGCTTCAAACATTTCTGAACGTTTTTCAATGGCAAAAATCAATGAATATTGTAAATGCACAAACAGTAATAGCTCCACATTGCAAGGTGCAATTCTGAAATTTTTTGCTTTTTCCTGCTATTCCTAGCATGATAAAGAAGATTCAAAGAGAGTGAGATGCCAGCTCCTTTCATTCAGTCAGTAGCTTCAAACATTTCTGGACGTTTTTCAATGGCAAAAATCAATGAATATTGTAAATGCACAAACAGTAATATCTCCACATTGCAAGGTGCAATTCTGAAATTTTTTGCTTTTTCCTGCTAATCCTAGCATGATAAAGAAGATTCAAAGAGAGTGAGATGCCAGCTCCTTTCATTCAGTCAGTAGCTTCAAACATTTCTGGTATATGAATAACATGATGTTTTTCAATGGCAAAAATCAATGAATATTGTAAATGCACAAACAGTAATATCTCCACATTGCAAGGTTCAATTCTGAAATTTTTTGCTTTTTCCTGCTAATCCTAGCATGATAAAGAAGATTCAAAGAGAGTGAGATGCCAGCTCCTTTCTTTCAGTCAGTAGCTTCAAACATTTCTGGTATATGAAAAACATGTTTTTCAATGGCAAAAATCAATGAATATTGTAAATGCACAAACAGAAATATCTCCACATTGCAAGGTGCAATTCTGAAATTTTTTGCTTTTTCCTGCTAATCCTAGCATGATAAAGAAGATTCAAAGAGAGTGAGATGCCAGCTCCTTTCATTCAGTCAGTAGCTTCAAACATTTCTGGACGTTTTTCAATGGCAAAAATCAATGAATATTGTAAATGCACAAACAGTAATATCTCCACATTGCAAGGTGCAATTCTGAAATTTTTTGCTTTTTCCTGTTAATCCTAGCATGATAAAGAAGATTCAAAGAGAGTGAGATGCCAGCTCCTTTCATTCAGTCAGTAGCTTCAAACATTTCTGGTATATGAAAAACATGTTTTTCAATGGCAAAAATCAATGAATATTGTAAATGCACAAACAGTAATATCTCCACATTGCAAGGTGCAATTCTGAATTTTTTTGCTTTTTCCTGATAATCCTAGCATGATAAAGAAGATTCAAAGAGAGTGAGATGCCAGCTCCTTTCATTCAGTCAGTAGCTTCAAACATTTCTGAACGTTTTTCAATGGCAAAAATCAATGAATATTGTAAATGCACAAACAGTAATATCTCCACATTGCAAGGTGCAATTCTGAAATTTTTTGCTTTTTCCTGCTAATCCTAGCATGATAAAGAAGATTCAAAGAGAGTGAGATGCCAGCTCCTTTCATTCAGTCAGTAGCTTCAAACATTTCTGGACGTTTTTCAATGGCAAAAATCAATGAATATTGTAAATGCACAAACAGTAATATCTCCACATTGCAAGATGCAATTCTGAAATGTTTTGCTTTTTCCTGCTAATCCTAGCATGATAAAGAAGATTCAAAGAGAGTGAGATGCCAGCTCCTTTCATTCAGTCAGTAGCTTCAAACATTTCTGAACGTTTTTCAATGGCAAAAATCAATGAATATTGTAAGTGCACAAACAGTAATATCTCCACATTGCAAGGTGCAATTCTGAAATTTTTTGCTTTTTCCTGCTAATCCTACCATGATAAAGAAGATTCAAAGAGAGTGAGATGCCAGCTCCTTTCATTCAGTCAGTAGCTTCAAACATTTCTGGACGTTTTTCAATGGCAAAAATCAATGAATATTGTAAATGCACAAACAGTAATATCTCCACATTGCAAGGTGCAATTCTGAAATTTTTTGCTTTTTCCTGTTAATCCTAGCATGATAAAGAAGATTCAAAGAGAGTGAGATGCCAGCTCCTTTCATTCAGTCAGTAGCTTCAAACATTTCTGGTATATGAAAAACATGTTTTTCAATGGCAAAAATCAATGAATATTGTAAATGCACAAACAGTAATATCTCCACATTGCAAGGTGCAATTCTGAAATTTTTTGCTTTTTCCTGCTAATCCTAGCATGATAAAGAAGATTCAAAGAGAGTGAGATGCCAGCTCCTTTCATTCAGTCAGTAGCTTCAAACATTTCTGGTATATGAAAAACATGTTTTTCAATGGCAAAAATCAATGAATATTGTAAATGCACAAACAGTAATATCTCCACATTGCAAGGTGCAATTCTGAAATTTTTTGCTTTTTCCTGCTAATCCTAGCATGATAAAGAAGATTCAAAGAGAGTGAGATGCCAGCTCCTTTCATTCAGTCAGTAGCTTCAAACATTTCTGGTATATGAAAAACATGTTTTTCAATGGCAAAAATCAATGAATATTGTAAATGCACAAACAGTAATATCTCCACATTGCAAGGTGCAATTCTGAAATTTTTTGCTTTTTCCTGTTAATCCTAGCATGATAAAGAAGATTCAAAGAGAGTGAGATGCCAGCTCCTTTCAATCAGTCAGTAGCTTCAAACATTTCTGAACGTTTTTCAATGGCAAAAATCAATGAATATTGTAAATGCACAAACAGTAATATCTCCACATTGCAAGGTGCAATTCTGAAATTTTTTGCTTTTTCCTGCTAATCCTAGCATGATAAAGAAGATTCAAAGAGAGTGAGATGCCAGCTCCTTTCATTCAGTCAGTAGCTTCAAACATTTCTGGACGTTTTTCAATGGCAAAAATCAATGAATATTGTAAATGCACAAACAGTAATATCTCCACATTGCAAGGTGCAATTCTGAAATTTTTTGCTTTTTCCTGCTAATCCTAGCATGATAAAGAAGATTCAAAGAGAGTGAGATGCCAGCTCCTTTCATTCAGTCAGTAGCTTCAAACATTTCTGGTATATGAAAAACATGTTTTTCAATGGCAAAAATAAATGAATATTGTAAATGCACAAACAGTAATATCTCCACATTGCAAGGTGCAATTCTGAAATTTTTTGCTTTTTCCTGCTAATCCTAGCATGATAAAGAAGATTCAAAGAGAGTGAGATGCCAGCTCCTTTCATTCAGTCAGTAGCTTCAAACATTTCTGGTATATGAAAAACATGTTTTTCAATGGCAAAAATCAATGAATATTGTAAATGCACAAACAGTAATATCTCCACATTGCAAGGTGCAATTCTGAAATTTTTTGCTTTTTCCTGCTAATCCTAGCATGATAAAGAAGATTCAAAGAGAGTGAGATGCCAGCTCCTTTCATTCAGTCAGTAGCTTCAAACATTTCCGGACGTTTTTCAATGGCAAAAATCAATGAATATTGTAAATGCACAAACAGTAATATCTCCACATTGCAAGGTGCAATTCTGAAATTTTTTGCTTTTTCCTGCTAATCCTAGCATGATAAAGAAGATTCAAAGAGAGTGAGATGCCAGCTCCTGTCATTCAGTCAGTAGCTTCAAACATTTCTGGACGTTTTTCAATGGCAAAAATCAATGAATATTGTAAATGCACAAACAGTAATATCTCCACATTGCAAGGTGCAATTCTGAAATTTTTTGCTTTTTCCTGCTAATCCTAGCATGATAAAGAAGATTCAAAGAGAGTGAGATGCCAGCTCCTTTCATTCAGTCAGTAGCTTCAAACATTTCTGGTATATGAAAAACATGTTTTTCAATGGCAAAAATCAATGAATATTGTAAATGCACAAACAGTAATATCTCCACATTGCAAGGTGCAATTCTGAAATTTTTTGCTTTTTCCTGCTAATCCTAGCATGATAAAGAAGATTCAAAGAGAGTGAGATGCCAGCTCCTTTCATTCAGTCAGTAGCTTCAAACATTTCTGAACGTTTTTCAATGGCAAAAATCAATGAATATTGTAAATGCACAAACAGTAATATCTCCACATTGCAAGGTGCAATTCTGAAATTTTTTGCTTTTTCCTGCTAATCCTAGCATGATAAAGAAGATTCAAAGAGAGTGAGATGCCAGCTCCTTTCATTCAGTCAGTAGCTTCAAACATTTCTGGACGTTTTTCAATGGCAAAAATCTATGAATATTGTAAATGCACAAACAGTAATATCTCCACATTGCAAGGTGCAATTCTGAAATTTTTTGCTTTTTCCTGCTAATCCTAGCATGATAAAGAAGATTCAAAGAGAGTGAGATGCCAGCTCCTTTCATTCAGTCAGTAGCTTCAAACATTTCTGAACGTTTTTCAATGGCAAAAATCAATGAATATTGTAAATGCACAAACAGTAATATCTCCACATTGCAAGGTGCAATTCTGAAATTTTTTGCTTTTTCCTGCTAATCCTAGCATGATAAAGAAGATTCAAAGAGAGTGAGATGCCAGCTTCTTTCATTCAGTCAGTAGCTTCAAACATTTCTGGACGTTTTTCAATGGCAAAAATCAATGAATATTGTAAATGCACAAACAGTAATATCTCCACATTGCAAGGTGCAATTCTGAATTTTTTTGCTTTTTCCTGTTAATCCTAGCATGATAAAGAATATTCAAAGAGAGTGAGATGCCAGCTCCTTTCATTCAGTCAGTAGCTTCAAACATTTCTGGTATATGAAAAACATGTTTTTCAATGGCAAAAATCAATGAATATTGTAAATGCACAAACAGTAATATCTCCACATTGCAAGGTAAAATTCTGAAATTTTTTGCTTTTTCCTGCTAATCCTAGCATGATAAAGAAGATTCAAAGAGAGTGAGATGCCAGCTCCTTTCATTCAGTCAGTAGCTTCAAACATTTCTGAACGTTTTTCAATGGCAAAAATCAATGAATATTGTAAATGCACAAACATTAATATCTCCACATTGCAAGGTGCAATTCTGAAATTTTTTGCTTTTTCCTGCTAATCCTAGCATGATAAAGAAGATTCAAAGAGAGTGAAATGCCAGCTCCTTTCATTCAGTCAGTAGCTTCAAACATTTCTGGTATATGAAAAACATGTTTTTCAATGGCAAAAATCAATGAATATTGTAAATGCACAAACAGTAATATCTCCACATTGCAAGGTGCAATTCTGAAATTTTTTGCTTTTTCCTGTTAATCCTAGCATGATAAAGAAGATTCAAAGAGAGTGAGATGCCAGCTCCTTTCATTCAGTCAGTAGCTTCAAACATTTCTAGTATATGAAAAACGTTTTTCAATGGCAAAAATAAATGAATATTGTAAATGCACAAACAGTAATATCTCCACATTGCAAGGTGCAATTCTGAAATTTTTTGCTTTTTCCTGCTAATCCTAGCATGATAAAAAAGATTCAAAGAGAGTGAGATGCCAGCTCCTTTCATTCAGTCAGTAGCTTCAAACATTTCTGAACGTTTTTCAATGGCAAAAATCAATGAATATTGTAAATGCACAAACAGTAATAGCTCCACATTGCAAGGTGCAATTCTGAAATTTTTTGCTTTTTCCTGCTAATCCTAGCATGATAAAGAAGATTCAAAGAGAGTGAGATGCCAGCTCCTTTCATTCAGTCAGTAGCTTCAAACATTTCTGGATGTTTTTCAATGGCAAAAATCAATGAATATTGTAAATGCACAAACAGTAATATCTCCACATTGCAAGGTGCAATTCTGAAATTTTTTGCTTTTTCCTGCTAATCCTAGCATGATAAAGAAGATTCAAAGAGAGTGAGATGCCAGCTCCTTTCATTCAGTCAGTAGCTTCAAACATTTCTGGTATATGAATAACATGATGTTTTTCAATGGCAAAAATCAATGAATATTGTAAATGCACAAACAGTAATATCTCCACATTGCAAGGTGCAATTCTGACATTTTTTGCTTTTTCCTGCTAATCCTAGCATGATAAAGAAGATTCAAAGAGAGTGAGATGCCAGCTCCTTTCATTCAGTCAGTAGCTTCAAACATTTCTGGACGTTTTTCAATGGCAAAAATCAATGAATATTGTAAATGCACAAACAGTAATATCTCCACATTGCAAGGTGCAATTCTGAAATTTTTTGCTTTTTCCTGCTAATCCTAGCATGATAAAGAAGATTCAAAGAGAGTGAGATGCCAGCTCCTTTCATTCAGTCAGTAGCTTCAAACATTTCTGGACGTTTTTCAATGGCAAAAATCAATGAATATTGTATATGCACAAACAGTAATATCTCCACATTGCAAGGTGCAATTCTGAAATTTTTTGCTTTTTCCTGCTAATCCTAGCATGATAAAGAAGATTCAAAGAGAGTGAGATGCCAGCTCCTTTCATTCAGTCAGTAGCTTCAAACATTTCTGGTATATGAAAAACATGTTTTTCAATGGCAAAAATCAATGAATATTGTAAATGCACAAACAGTAATATCTCCACATTGCAAGGTGCAATTCTGAAATTTTTTGCTTTTTCCTGCTAATCCTAGCATGATAAAGAAGATTCAAAGAGAGTGAGATGCCAGCTCCTTTCATTCAGTCAGTAGCTTCAAACATTTCTGGACGTTTTTCAATGGCAAAAATCAATGAATATTGTAAATGCACAAACAGTAATATCTCCACATTGCAAGGTGCAATTCTGAAATTTTTTGCTTTTTCCTGCTAATCCTAGCATGATAAAGAAGATTCAAAGAGAGTGAGATGCCAGCTCCTTTCATTCAGTCAGTAGCTTCAAACATTTCTGGACGTTTTTCAATGGCAAAAATCAATGAATATTGTAAATGCACAAACAGTAATATCTCCACATTGCAAGGTGCAATTCTGAAATTTTTTGTTTTTTCCTGCTAATCCTAGCATGATAAAGAAGATTCAAAGAGAGTGAGATGCCAGCTCCTTTCATTCAGTCAGTAGCTTCAAACATTTCTGGACATTTTTCAATGGCAAAAATCAATGAATATTGTATATGCACAAACAGTAATATCTCCACATTGCAAGGTGCAATTCTGAAATTTTTTGCTTTTTCCTGCTAATCCTAGCATGATAAAGAAGATTCAAAGAGAGTGAGATGCCAGCTCCTTTCATTCAGTCAGTAGCTTCAAACATTTCTGGTATATGAAAAACATGTTTTTCAATGGCAAAAATCAATGAATATTGTAAATGCACAAACAGTAATATCTCCACATTGCAAGGTGCAATTCTGAAATTTTTTGCTTTTTCCTGCTAATCCTAGCATGATAAAGAAGATTCAAAGAGAGTGAGATGCCAGCTCCTTTCATTCAGTCAGTAGCTTCAAACATTTCTGAACGTTTTTCAATGGCAAAAATCAATGAATATTGTAAATGCACAAACAGTAATATCTCCACATTGCAAGGTGCAATTCTGAAATTTTTTGCTTTTTCCTGCTAATCCTAGCATGATAAAGAAGATTCAAAGAGAGTGAGATGCCAGCTCCTTTCATTCAGTCAGTAGCTTCAAACATTTCTGGACGTTTTTCAATGGCAAAAATCAATGAATATTGTAAATGCACAAACAGTAATATCTCCACATTGCAAGATGCAATTCTGAAATGTTTTGCTTTTTCCTGCTAATCCTAGCATGATAAAGAAGATTCAAAGAGAGTGAGATGCCAGCTCCTTTCATTCAGTCAGTAGCTTCAAACATTTCTGAACGTTTTTCAATGGCAAAAATCAATGAATATTGTAAGTGCACAAACAGTAATATCTCCACATTGCAAGGTGCAATTCTGAAATTTTTTGCTTTTTCCTGCTAATCCTACCATGATAAAGAAGATTCAAAGAGAGTGAGATGCCAGCTCCTTTCATTCAGTCAGTAGCTTCAAACATTTCTGGACGTTTTTCAATGGCAAAAATCAATGAATATTGTAAATGCACAAACAGTAATATCTCCACATTGCAAGGTGCAATTCTGAAATTTTTTGCTTTTTCCTGTTAATCCTAGCATGATAAAGAAGATTCAAAGAGAGTGAGATGCCAGCTCCTTTCATTCAGTCAGTAGCTTCAAACATTTCTGGTATATGAAAAACATGTTTTTCAATGGCAAAAATCAATGAATATTGTAAATGCACAAACAGTAATATCTCCACATTGCAAGGTGCAATTCTGAAATTTTTTGCTTTTTCCTGCTAATCCTAGCATGATAAAGAAGATTCAAAGAGAGTGAGATGCCAGCTCCTTTCATTCAGTCAGTAGCTTCAAACATTTCTGGTATATGAAAAACATGTTTTTCAATGGCAAAAATCAATGAATATTGTAAATGCACAAACAGTAATATCTCCACATTGCAAGGTGCAATTCTGAAATTTTTTGCTTTTTCCTGCTAATCCTAGCATGATAAAGAAGATTCAAAGAGAGTGAGATGCCAGCTCCTTTCATTCAGTCAGTAGCTTCAAACATTTCTGGTATATGAAAAACATGTTTTTCAATGGCAAAAATCAATGAATATTGTAAATGCACAAACAGTAATATCTCCACATTGCAAGGTGCAATTCTGAAATTTTTTGCTTTTTCCTGTTAATCCTAGCATGATAAAGAAGATTCAAAGAGAGTGAGATGCCAGCTCCTTTCAATCAGTCAGTAGCTTCAAACATTTCTGAACGTTTTTCAATGGCAAAAATCAATGAATATTGTAAATGCACAAACAGTAATATCTCCACATTGCAAGGTGCAATTCTGAAATTTTTTGCTTTTTCCTGCTAATCCTAGCATGATAAAGAAGATTCAAAGAGAGTGAGATGCCAGCTCCTTTCATTCAGTCAGTAGCTTCAAACATTTCTGGACGTTTTTCAATGGCAAAAATCAATGAATATTGTAAATGCACAAACAGTAATATCTCCACATTGCAAGGTGCAATTCTGAAATTTTTTGCTTTTTCCTGCTAATCCTAGCATGATAAAGAAGATTCAAAGAGAGTGAGATGCCAGCTCCTTTCATTCAGTCAGTAGCTTCAAACATTTCTGGTATATGAAAAACATGTTTTTCAATGGCAAAAATAAATGAATATTGTAAATGCACAAACAGTAATATCTCCACATTGCAAGGTGCAATTCTGAAATTTTTTGCTTTTTCCTGCTAATCCTAGCATGATAAAGAAGATTCAAAGAGAGTGAGATGCCAGCTCCTTTCATTCAGTCAGTAGCTTCAAACATTTCTGGTATATGAAAAACATGTTTTTCAATGGCAAAAATCAATGAATATTGTAAATGCACAAACAGTAATATCTCCACATTGCAAGGTGCAATTCTGAAATTTTTTGCTTTTTCCTGCTAATCCTAGCATGATAAAGAAGATTCAAAGAGAGTGAGATGCCAGCTCCTTTCATTCAGTCAGTAGCTTCAAACATTTCTGGACGTTTTTCAATGGCAAAAATCAATGAATATTGTAAATGCACAAACAGTAATATCTCCACATTGCAAGGTGCAATTCTGAAATTTTTTGCTTTTTCCTGCTAATCCTAGCATGATAAAGAAGATTCAAAGAGAGTGAGATGCCAGCTCCTGTCATTCAGTCAGTAGCTTCAAACATTTCTGGACGTTTTTCAATGGCAAAAATCAATGAATATTGTAAATGCACAAACAGTAATATCTCCACATTGCAAGGTGCAATTCTGAAATTTTTTGCTTTTTCCTGCTAATCCTAGCATGATAAAGAAGATTCAAAGAGAGTGAGATGCCAGCTCCTTTCATTCAGTCAGTAGCTTCAAACATTTCTGGTATATGAAAAACATGTTTTTCAATGGCAAAAATCAATGAATATTGTAAATGCACAAACAGTAATATCTCCACATTGCAAGGTGCAATTCTGAAATTTTTTGCTTTTTCCTGCTAATCCTAGCATGATAAAGAAGATTCAAAGAGAGTGAGATGCCAGCTCCTTTCATTCAGTCAGTAGCTTCAAACATTTCTGAACGTTTTTCAATGGCAAAAATCAATGAATATTGTAAATGCACAAACAGTAATATCTCCACATTGCAAGGTGCAATTCTGAAATTTTTTGCTTTTTCCTGCTAATCCTAGCATGATAAAGAAGATTCAAAGAGAGTGAGATGCCAGCTCCTTTCATTCAGTCAGTAGCTTCAAACATTTCTGGACGTTTTTCAATGGCAAAAATCTATGAATATTGTAAATGCACAAACAGTAATATCTCCACATTGCAAGGTGCAATTCTGAAATTTTTTGCTTTTTCCTGCTAATCCTAGCATGATAAAGAAGATTCAAAGAGAGTGAGATGCCAGCTCCTTTCATTCAGTCAGTAGCTTCAAACATTTCTGAACGTTTTTCAATGGCAAAAATCAATGAATATTGTAAATGCACAAACAGTAATATCTCCACATTGCAAGGTGCAATTCTGAAATTTTTTGCTTTTTCCTGCTAATCCTAGCATGATAAAGAAGATTCAAAGAGAGTGAGATGCCAGCTTCTTTCATTCAGTCAGTAGCTTCAAACATTTCTGGACGTTTTTCAATGGCAAAAATCAATGAATATTGTAAATGCACAAACAGTAATATCTCCACATTGCAAGGTGCAATTCTGAATTTTTTTGCTTTTTCCTGTTAATCCTAGCATGATAAAGAATATTCAAAGAGAGTGAGATGCCAGCTCCTTTCATTCAGTCAGTAGCTTCAAACATTTCTGGTATATGAAAAACATGTTTTTCAATGGCAAAAATCAATGAATATTGTAAATGCACAAACAGTAATATCTCCACATTGCAAGGTAAAATTCTGAAATTTTTTGCTTTTTCCTGCTAATCCTAGCATGATAAAGAAGATTCAAAGAGAGTGAGATGCCAGCTCCTTTCATTCAGTCAGTAGCTTCAAACATTTCTGAACGTTTTTCAATGGCAAAAATCAATGAATATTGTAAATGCACAAACATTAATATCTCCACATTGCAAGGTGCAATTCTGAAATTTTTTGCTTTTTCCTGCTAATCCTAGCATGATAAAGAAGATTCAAAGAGAGTGAAATGCCAGCTCCTTTCATTCAGTCAGTAGCTTCAAACATTTCTGGTATATGAAAAACATGTTTTTCAATGGCAAAAATCAATGAATATTGTAAATGCACAAACAGTAATATCTCCACATTGCAAGGTGCAATTCTGAAATTTTTTGCTTTTTCCTGTTAATCCTAGCATGATAAAGAAGATTCAAAGAGAGTGAGATGCCAGCTCCTTTCATTCAGTCAGTAGCTTCAAACATTTCTAGTATATGAAAAACGTTTTTCAATGGCAAAAATAAATGAATATTGTAAATGCACAAACAGTAATATCTCCACATTGCAAGGTGCAATTCTGAAATTTTTTGCTTTTTCCTGCTAATCCTAGCATGATAAAAAAGATTCAAAGAGAGTGAGATGCCAGCTCCTTTCATTCAGTCAGTAGCTTCAAACATTTCTGAACGTTTTTCAATGGCAAAAATCAATGAATATTGTAAATGCACAAACAGTAATAGCTCCACATTGCAAGGTGCAATTCTGAAATTTTTTGCTTTTTCCTGCTAATCCTAGCATGATAAAGAAGATTCAAAGAGAGTGAGATGCCAGCTCCTTTCATTCAGTCAGTAGCTTCAAACATTTCTGGATGTTTTTCAATGGCAAAAATCAATGAATATTGTAAATGCACAAACAGTAATATCTCCACATTGCAAGGTGCAATTCTGAAATTTTTTGCTTTTTCCTGCTAATCCTAGCATGATAAAGAAGATTCAAAGAGAGTGAGATGCCAGCTCCTTTCATTCAGTCAGTAGCTTCAAACATTTCTGGTATATGAATAACATGATGTTTTTCAATGGCAAAAATCAATGAATATTGTAAATGCACAAACAGTAATATCTCCACATTGCAAGGTGCAATTCTGACATTTTTTGCTTTTTCCTGCTAATCCTAGCATGATAAAGAAGATTCAAAGAGAGTGAGATGCCAGCTCCTTTCATTCAGTCAGTAGCTTCAAACATTTCTGGACGTTTTTCAATGGCAAAAATCAATGAATATTGTAAATGCACAAACAGTAATATCTCCACATTGCAAGGTGCAATTCTGAAATTTTTTGCTTTTTCCTGCTAATCCTAGCATGATAAAGAAGATTCAAAGAGAGTGAGATGCCAGCTCCTTTCATTCAGTCAGTAGCTTCAAACATTTCTGGACGTTTTTCAATGGCAAAAATCAATGAATATTGTATATGCACAAACAGTAATATCTCCACATTGCAAGGTGCAATTCTGAAATTTTTTGCTTTTTCCTGCTAATCCTAGCATGATAAAGAAGATTCAAAGAGAGTGAGATGCCAGCTCCTTTCATTCAGTCAGTAGCTTCAAACATTTCTGGTATATGAAAAACATGTTTTTCAATGGCAAAAATCAATGAATATTGTAAATGCACAAACAGTAATATCTCCACATTGCAAGGTGCAATTCTGAAATTTTTTGCTTTTTCCTGCTAATCCTAGCATGATAAAGAAGATTCAAAGAGAGTGAGATGCCAGCTCCTTTCATTCAGTCAGTAGCTTCAAACATTTCTGGACGTTTTTCAATGGCAAAAATCAATGAATATTGTAAATGCACAAACAGTAATATCTCCACATTGCAAGGTGCAATTCTGAAATTTTTTGCTTTTTCCTGCTAATCCTAGCATGATAAAGAAGATTCAAAGAGAGTGAGATGCCAGCTCCTTTCATTCAGTCAGTAGCTTCAAACATTTCTGGACGTTTTTCAATGGCAAAAATCAATGAATATTGTAAATGCACAAACAGTAATATCTCCACATTGCAAGGTGCAATTCTGAAATTTTTTGTTTTTTCCTGCTAATCCTAGCATGATAAAGAAGATTCAAAGAGAGTGAGATGCCAGCTCCTTTCATTCAGTCAGTAGCTTCAAACATTTCTGGACATTTTTCAATGGCAAAAATCAATGAATATTGTATATGCACAAACAGTAATATCTCCACATTGCAAGGTGCAATTCTGAAATTTTTTGCTTTTTCCTGCTAATCCTAGCATGATAAAGAAGATTCAAAGAGAGTGAGATGCCAGCTCCTTTCATTCAGTCAGTAGCTTCAAACATTTCTGGTATATGAAAAACATGTTTTTCAATGGCAAAAATCAATGAATATTGTAAATGCACAAACAGTAATATCTCCACATTGCAAGGTGCAATTCTGAAATTTTTTGCTTTTTCCTGCTAATCCTAGCATGATAAAGAAGATTCAAAGAGAGTGAGATGCCAGCTCCTTTCATTCAGTCAGTAGCTTCAAACATTTCTGGACGTTTTTCAATGGCAAAAATCAATGAATATTGTAAATGCACAAACAGTAATATCTCCACATTGCAAGGTTCAATTCTGAAATTTTTTGCTTTTTCCTGCTAATCCTAGCATGATAAAGAAGATTCAAAGAGAGTGAGATGCCAGCTCCTTTCATTCAGTCAGTAGCTTCAAACATTTCTGGTATATGAAAAACATGTTTCTCAATGGCAAAAATCAATGAATATTGTAAATGCACAAACAGTAATATCTCCACATTGCAAGGTGCAATTCTGAAATTTTTTGCTTTTTCCTGCTAATCCTAGCATGATAAAGAAGATTCAAAGAGAGTGAGATGCCAGCTCCTTTCATTCAGTCAGTAGCTTCAAACATTTCTGGACGTTTTTCAATGGCAAAAATCAATGAATATTGTAAATGCACAAACAGTAATATCTCCACATTGCAAGGTGCAATTCTGAAATTTTTTGCTTTTTCCTGTTAATCCTAGCATGATAAAGAAGATTCAAAGAGAGTGAGATGCCAGCTCCTTTCATTCAGTCAGTAGCTTCAAACATTTCTGGTATATGAAAAACATGTTTTTCAATGGCAAAAATCAATGAATATTGTAAATGCACAAACAGTAATATCTCCACATTGCAAGGTGCAATTCTGACATTTTTTGCTTTTTCCTGCTAATCCTAGCATGATAAAGAAGATTCAAAGAGAGTGAGATGCCAGCTCCTTTCATTCAGTCAGTAGCTTCAAACATTTCTGAACGTTTTTCAATGGCAAAAATCAATGAATATTGTAAATGCACAAACAGTAATATCTCCACATTGCAAGGTGCAATTCTGAAATTTTTTGCTTTTTCCTGCTAATCCTAGCATGATAAAGAAGATTCAAAGAGAGTGAGATGCCAGCTCCTTTCATTCAGTCAGTAGCTTCAAACATTTCTGGACGTTTTTCAATGGCAAAAATCAATGAATATTGTAAATGCACAAACAGTAATATCTCCACATTGCAAGGTGCAATTCTGAAATTTTTTGCTTTTTCCTGTTAATCCTAGCATGATAAAGAAGATTCAAAGAGAGTGAGATGCCAGCTCCTTTCATTCAGTCAGTAGCTTCAAACATTTCTGGTATATGAAAAACATGTTTTTTAATGGCAAAAATCAATGAATATTGTCAATGCACAATCAGTAATATCTCCACATTGCAAGGTGCAATTCTGAAATTTTTTGCTTTTTCCTGCTAATCCTAGCATGATAAAGAAGATTCAAAGAGAGTGAGATGCCAGCTCCTTTCATTCAGTCAGTAGCTTCAAACATTTCTGAACGTTTTTCAATGGCAAAAATCAATGAATATTGTAAATGCACAAACAGTAATATCTCCACATTGCAAGGTGCAATTCTGAAATTTTTTGCTTTTTCCTGCTAATCTTAGCATGATAAAGAAGATTCAAAGAGAGTGAGATGCCAGCTCCTTTCATTCAGTCAGTAGCTTCAAACATTTCTGAACGTTTTTCAATGGCAAAAATCAATGAATATTGTAAATGCACAAACAGTAATATCTCCACATTGCAAGGTGCAATTCTGAAATTTTTTGCTTTTTCCTGCTAATCCTAGCATGATAAAGAAGATTCAAAGAGAGTGAGATGCCAGCTCCTTTCATTCAGTCAGTAGCTTCAAACATTTCTGGACGTTTTTCAATGGCAAAAATCAATGAATATTGTAAATGCACAAACAGTAATATCTCCACATTGCAAGGTGCAATTCTGAAATTTTTTGCTTTTTCCTGCTAATCCTAGCATGATAAAGAAGATTCAAAGAGAGTGAGATGCCAGCTCCTTTCATTCAGTCAGTAGCTTCAAACATTTCTGGTATATGAAAAACATGTTTTTCAATGGCAAAAATCAATGAATATTGTAAATGCACAAACAGTAATATCTCCACATTGCAAGGTGCAATTCTGAATTTTTTTGCTTTTTCCTGTTAATCCTAGCATGATAAAGAAGATTCAAAGAGAGTGAGATGCCAGCTCCTTTCATTCTGTCAGTAGCTTCAAACATTTCTAGTATTTGAAAAACGTTTTTCAATGGCAAAAATCAATGAATATTGTAAATGCACAAACAGTAATATCTCCACATTGCAAGGTGCAATTCTGAAATTTTTTGCTTTTTCCTGCTAATCCTAGCATGATAAAAAAGATTCAAAGAGAGTGAGATGCCAGCTCCTTTCATTCAGTCAGTAGCTTCAAACATTTCTGAACGTTTTTCAATGGCAAAAATCAATGAATATTGTAAATGCACAAACAGTAATATCTCCACATTGCAAGGTGCAATTCTGAAATTTTTTGCTTTTTCCTGCTAATCCTAGCATGATAAAGAAGATTCAAAGAGAGTGAGATGCCAGCTCCTTTCATTCAGTCAGTAGCTTCAAACATTTCTGGACGTTTTTCAATGGCAAAAATCAATGAATATTGTAAATGCACAAACAGTAATATCTCCACATTGCAAGGTGCAATTCTGAAATTTTTTGCTTTTTCCTGCTAATCCTAGCATGATAAAGAAGATTCAAAGAGAGTGAGATGCCAGCTCCTTTCATTCAGTCAGTAGCTTCAAACATTTCTGGTATATGAAAAACATGTTTTTCAATGGCAAAAATCAATGAATATTGTAAATGCACAAACAGTAATATCTCCACATTGCAAGGTGCAATTCTGAAATTTTTTGCTTTTTCCTGCTAAACCTAGCATGATAAAGAAGATTCAAAGAGAGTGAGATGCCAGCTCCTTTCATTCAGTCAGTAGCTTCAAACATTTCTGGTATATGAAAAACATGTTTTTCAATGGCAAAAATCAATGAATATTGTAAATGCACAAACAGTAATATCTCCACATTGCAAGGTGCAATTCTGAAATTTTTTGCTTTTTCCTGCTAATCCTAGCATGATAAAGAAGATTCAAAGAGAGTGAGATGCCAGCTCCTTTCATTCAGTCAGTAGCTTCAAACATTTCTGGACATTTTTCAATGGCAAAAATCAATGAATATTGTAAATGCACAAACAGTAATATCTCCACATTGCAAGGTGCAATTCTGAAATTTTTTGCTTTTTCCTGCTAATCCTAGCATGATAAAGAAGATTCAAAGAGAGTGAGATGCCAGCTCCTGTCATTCAGTCAGTAGCTTCAAACATTTCTGGACGTTTTTCAATGGCAAAAATCAATGAATATTGTAAATGCACAAACAGTAATATCTCCACATTGCAAGGTGCAATTCTGAAATTTTTTGCTTTTTCCTGCTAATCCTAGCATGATAAAGAAGATTCAAAGAGAGTGAGATGCCAGCTCCTTTCATTCAGTCAGTAGCTTCAAACATTTCTGGTATATGAAAAACATGTTTTTCAATGGCAAAAATCAATGAATATTGTAAATGCACAAACAGTAATATCTCCACATTGCAAGGTGCAATTCTGAAATTGTTTGCTTTTTCCTGCTAATCCTAGCATGATAAAGAAGATTCAAAGAGAGTGAGATGCCAGCTCCTTTCATTCAGTCAGTAGCTTCAAACATTTCTGGTATATGAATAACATGATGTTTTTCAATGGCAAAAATCAATGAATATTGTAAATGCACAAACAGTAATATCTCCACATTGCAAGGTGCAATTCTGAAATTTTTTGCTTTTTCCTGCTAATCCTAGCATGATAAAGAAGATTCAAAGAGAGTGAGATGCCAGCTCCTTTCATTCAGTCAGTAGCTTCAAACATTTCTGGACGTTTTTCAATGGCAAAAATCAATGAATATTGTAAATGCACAAACAGTAATATCTCCACATTGCAAGGTGCAATTCTGAAATTTTTTGCTTTTTCCTGCTAATCCTAGCATGATAAAGAAGATTCAAAGAGAGTGAGATGCCAGCTCCTTTCATTCAGTCAGTAGCTGCAAACATTTCTGGTATATGAAAAACATGTTTTTCAATGGCAAAAATCAATGAATATTGTAAATGCACAAACAGTAATATCTCCACATTGCAAGGTGCAATTCTGAAATTTTTTGCTTTATCCTGCTAATCCTAGCATGATAAAGAAGATTCAAAGAGAGTGAGATGCCAGCTCCTTTCATTCAGTCAGTAGCTTCAAACATTTCTGGTATATGAAAAACATGTTTTTCAATGGCAAAAATCAATGAATATTGTAAATGCACAAACAGTAATATCTCCACATTGCAAGGTGCAATTCTGAAATTTTTTGCTTTTTCCTGCTAATCCTAGCATGATAAAGAAGATTCAAAGAGAGTGAGATGCCAGCTCCTTTCATTCAGTCAGTAGCTTCAAACATTTCTGGTATATGAAAAACATGTTTTTCAATGGCAAAAATCAATGAATATTGTAAATGCACAAACAGTAATATCTCCACATTGCAAGGTGCAATTCTGAAATTTTTTGCTTTTTCCTGCTAATCCTAGCATGATAAAGAAGATTCAAAGAGAGTGAGATGCCAGCTCCTTTCATTCAGTCAGTAGCTTCAAACATTTCTGTTATATGAAAAACATGTTTTTCAATGGCAAAAATCAATGAATATTGTAAATGCACAAACAGTAATATCTCCACATTGCAAGGTGCAATTCTGAAATTTTTTGCTTTTTTCTGCTAATCCTAGCATGATAAAGAAGATTCAAAGAGAGTGAGATGCCAGCTCCTTTCATTCAGTCAGTAGCTTCAAACATTTCTGGACGTTTTTCAATGGCAAAAATCAATGAATATTGTAAATGCACAAACAGTAATATCTCCACATTGCAAGGTGCAATTCTGAAATTTTTTGCTTTTTCCTGCTAATCCTAGCATCATAAAGAAGATTCAAAGAGAGTGAGATGCCAGCTCCTTTCATTCAGTCAGTAGCTTCAAACATTTCTGGACGTTTTTCAATGGCAAAAATCAATGAATATTGTAAATGCACAAACAGTAATATCTCCACATTGCAAGGTGCAATTCTGAAATTTTTTGCTTTTTCCTGCTAATCCTAGCATGATAAAGAAGATTCAAAGAGAGTGAGATGCCAGCTCCTTTCATTCAGTCAGTAGCTTCAAACATTTCTGGTATATGAAAAACATGTTTTTCAATGGCAAAAATCAATGAATATTGTAAATGCACAAACAGTAATATCTCCACATTGCAAGGTGCAATTCTGAAATTTTTTGCTTTTTCCTGCTAATCCTAGCATGATAAAGAAGATTCAAAGAGAGTGAGATGCCAGCTCCTTTCATTCAGTCAGTAGCTTCAAACATTTCTGGTATATGAAAAACATGTTTTTCAATGGCAAAAATCAATGAATATTGTAAATGCACAAACAGTAATATCTCCACATTGCAAGGTGCAATTCTGAAATTTTTTGCTTTTTCCTGCTAATCCTAGCATGATAAAGAAGATTCAAAGAGAGTGAGATGCCAGCTCCTTTCATTCAGTCAGTAGCTTCAAACATTTCTGGACGTTTTTCAATGGCAAAAATCAATGAATATTGTAAATGCACAAACAGTAATATCTCCACATTGCAAGGTGCAATTCTGAAATTTTTTGCTTTTTCCTGTTAATCCTAGCATGATAAAGAAGATTCAAAGAGAGTGAGATGCCAGCTCCTTTCATTCAGTCAGTAGCTTCAAACATTTCTGGTATATGAAAAACATGTTTTTCAATGGCAAAAATCAATGAATATTGTCAATGCACAATCAGTAATATCTCCACATTGCAAGGTGCAATTCTGAAATTTTTTGCTTTTTCCTGCTAATCCTAGCATGATAAAGAAGATTCAAAGAGAGTGAGATGCCAGCTCCTTTCATTCAGTCAGTAGCTTCAAACATTTCTGAACGTTTTTCAATGGCAAAAATCAATGAATATTGTAAATGCACAAACAGTAATATCTCCACATTGCAAGGTGCAATTCTGAAATTTTTTGCTTTTTCCTGCTAATCTTAGCATGATAAAGAAGATTCAAAGAGAGTGAGATGCCAGCTCCTTTCATTCAGTCAGTAGCTTCAAACATTTCTGGTATATGAATAACATGTTTTTCAATGGCAAAAATCAATGAATATTGTAAATGCACAAACAGTAATATCTCCACATTGCAAGGTGCAATTCTGAAATTTTTTGCTTTTTCCTGTTAATCCTAGCATGATAAAGAAGATTCAAAGAGAGTGAGATGCCAGCTCCTTTCATTCAGTCAGTAGCTTCAAACATTTCTAGTATTTGAAAAACGTTTTTCAATGGCAAAAATCAATGAATATTGTAAATGCACAAACAGTAATATCTCCACATTGCAAGGTGCAATTCTGAAATTTTTTGCTTTTTCCTGCTAATCCTA